>NW_019416895.1:147463-183348 GCF_000390285.2 Anoplophora glabripennis | reverse complement strand
CTGTTTTCCTCACTTATTTGTTTAAATAGAAAAGTTAGCTAATAAAAGTTTTTGACTCGCGAGACGAGAGATGTCTTGTATTATGTTCCTTTAGACAATTTTACAATAATCTAGCGGATAGGACTTTTTTCGAGTAAAAATTTAATTTGCTTGGTCTATACCTACTTATCTGTATTTTATATTTCACGATTTTCTGGCAGAATTTAACAAGCAATCTAGCGCGCCTCGAATCAGCAGATATTTGGCAACACTGTGAGAAATTATACACTTCGTGACCAGCAACTGGTGCGGAAATATTTGTCTTGAAATGTGGACGATAGAAAATTGTATTTAAATATTATATTAATTGAAAAAAAACCATACCTCATCAGGGATCGAACCCCGAACCTTTAGATTAGTAGGACAACGCATAACGCTTTGAGCCACGAGACCACATCTATTTAGTTTCGATAACCTGGCTTATATACTTAACGTTGTGCATCTTGTGATATAAACAATAATTATAATGAATATATTGGCATACGGCAGGATACCAGTAATAATATTATTGGCATATTTTGAAGAATTATCAAAAACAATAAAAAATAAATTGTTGCATACCTATTTAAAAAAGACCTATTTATTTGTCAGTTTAGAGAAAGTATAGTGTTGTAAAGTATTTTCCATGGTAATTATTTGTTTAAATAGAAAAGTTAGCTAATAAATGTTTTTGACTCACGAGATGAGAGATGTCTTGGATTATGTTCATTTAGACCAGGGGTCGGCAAGTAATTTTAGGTGGGGTCCGGATAATTTTGAAAATTTTTAACGAGGTCCAGAAAAAAAATTAATTTCTCTTATTTTTTTATTTTAATTTGGACTCAATTTTAATCTGCTTACTTACATTAAGAACTCAAAACACTTACGCAATTGTAAAATACTAGAAAAAATGATAACATTGGCACTTAAACGTAAAAAAACATTTTTTAAATAATTTATTTGAGTAATTTATACTTTCAAAAAATTTTTGGCGGTCCAGTATTTTACCTTCCGCGGTCCGAACCTGGACCGCGGTCCGCCAGTTGCCGACCCTTGATTTAGACAATTTTACAATAATATCGCGGATAGGACTTCTGGAGTACACATACAGACAGTTTCTATTAACGGCAAAATTTTCGAACTTAATATGAAGAGATGACGCTCACTAATTCCCCAATAAAAACTGATGTACAGTTTCCGTCCCTAGGAAATGATTAATCGCTGTCCAATAGGGATCATTATGTGCTCGAGCGTTGGCGGAAATCAATATTTTTTTTAACCGCATTCCATAACAAAGTCATTCTAGTAACTAATTTTCCCTTTTTAAAGATCTCTTGAAACATGGGCGAACAAGCTTCCAGTAGTGGACCCGCACGTTTCAGTTACAAATAGGAGCGAGGGTGTTTTCCATTGTTTAATTAATAATTACTGATGGTCAGAAAGCATGTCGCTGTTTGAGAGTTTCCAACTCTCCAGAATTAGCGGAAATCCGCATCCTTTGTATGACTTTTTCACTTCCCGCAGTTTTGTTTCTTTAACTATCTGTTCTTCTGAAATAAGAGGCGGCGTTTCTTTTTCAGTGAACATTGGTAACCATGAAACGGTGCGTCGATAGGGTTATTTTAATAATTAATTCATAAATTAAAATTTCAAGGACAACGCACTTAAATACAGAAAAAAATAACACCTATCATTCTAAAATAAAATACAAACATCATTCAAGTCCAATCAAAATAATTTGGAAATATTTCCAGCTTTTCAGGCAAATCCATTTATTGTAATTTGTCTGTAAGATTATTCACAGTAAGGAGGGGAATGAGGGGTACCAAGAGTAACACTTAACACGTCCGTATATGCGAGAAAAGTAAAAAAACTAGCTGATATACGAGTAATATCATAGAGGTGTAGAAACCACAAGAAAAATTAAACTTAGCCATGTCAATTTTTTGTTAGGTCGAAATTAGGCGCTATTATACCGAAACTCATGGTTTTAGTTTGGGAGATTAAATAGGGACAACCCTTACCAGAGGAATAATAAATCATGAACCAGTCAACGCAACAAAATACCGTATTTGTGGACAGATCGTAACCTTTGGCGGTTGCCCTTCTAAACTCTCAAATCATACCTTACCGTTTCCACTTCTTATTTAGATAAAGATAGATGGGAGAAGAACTTTGTTGCAGCCCTTATCCTTGAATATTTTGATTATTTAATGTTTTAAATTTAATTGCATCAACGTAACTTCTGTGTGTAGTTTTTTTTAAATATCTGATGGAATTAGAAATAATAATTTTCAAATAAGGAAAAGTCAAAACTAACTTTGGTTTGGGCAGAATCTGGCGAACGATATCTTTTTAAATTTCCCGCGTTGTTCCAGAAGTTATAAAAGCGAGCACTTGAGGCGCCAGTCTTTAGATGCGAACTCGGCGCCTTTGGCAGATCCAGATATCCTTAATTAACATAAGTGGTAGATATAGGCGGACGGACGTGCAGCAAGTCTGAGTAAATTAACGGCGTTGTTCCTGGCATGTCTTGAAGCGGTCGAATCGATCTTACAAATTAAATTACGATATCCTGTTGTATATGTGGTACTCAAATTCCGGTCACGGGGGGGTATATCAGCTTATACGAGGAATTTGATAGGGTGGCGCAGTTCCCAACTTTGAAACTTGCCAATTAGGATATTAAAACCCTTTCAAAGGGCGGCCATGTGAAAACATAATAATTATTTGAAGTGCAAATATCAAAAAATTATGTACAGTAACCGACAAGTCAGTAATCAACATGTATTTAAAAATTTGATAACCTCCGCAGTTACAATGGAAAATCCGTCGTATTCTTCACTAATTTCATTGGTATATATTAGTTAAAATAATACCATACACGATGTGCTAAATTTAACAACACTTGCGACAATTTTCAGCCGTTGCAAGTGTAGGTACTTTGGGAAAAAAAGAAACTGGACTTTGAAGATATGTTAACTTCCGTCTTAGAAAATAATTATTCGCGTAGTCGAAGAGGAAAATGGGAAGGGAAGAGTACCTTGACGTTAACATTAAATTTATCTAAAAGAGAAAAGGAGAAATTGGTTGTATTTATGTGTCGCACCACGAACAGCTTCTCACCAATTTGTTACAGTTGTACACGAAAAGTTATGTATACTTTTATGCGTTCAAAGGCAATAAAAACAGTAATTTCCCTGCGAAAATTGTCACCACGAAGAAATAAAGCCCATTAATGTTGTTAACAAAGTAACGCTACTGTATATGTGACGCATTAAATTCGATATGTCGTCTAAACTGTAGGAAATAAATCAAGATGATGCATGAGATGTTTTCTCTACCTCTTTATACACATGTGTGCATATAGTACATATGTACAGGTTGTGGTAAAAGTTGTAGGATGTCAAAAAAGTGTTAGTGATTTTGCATTTGACATTGACCCTGAGCTTCAAGGTCTTCAAATCAAGGTCAACTTGAAAAATTGTCTTGATGTGTGACTATTTGAAATATTTTGTCAATATAACATAAGAAATTTAATTTTGAATATGATAATTAGTTTTAAATTTACCAGGATTTATACAGACAATACAAATATAAAATGTTGGTTTTGAATCTCCCTTCTATTGTTTACTTCATATTAAATAAAAGCATATTCAGCACTTCAGGCAGCTCTGTTTACATTAACTTATTGTGAGAAGCTTTTGTTTTTATATATCCACTTTTAAGAATAATCAAATTTATTTTTGAAGTTCTTTGGAACGTTTCATTAACGGACAATGTAAATTGTCTGATAACGCAGTTCTAACTGGATTTCAATTATGTTTTTGTATCATCGCTGTATGATAAAGCTCTTCACAGTTTTCCTTATTACACTTTTTAAGCGTTTCTCAATTAAAGGCTCACAGCAGATGGGAATTATTCATTAGAGCACGTCGGGAATAAAAATTTAAGATTTTTTCCTCGAAACTGGAATGATTTAATGAATCGCGAAGGTTAAAAAAAAATACCAGAAGAAACTTTAAAACTCGGCAAAATGTTTTATTTAAGAAAGAGGCCTAGAAGTGTTCAGTCACGTTTAAAATTAAATATTGAATTCTTTATTTGCTCGTAACGGATGAATTTTTGTTGTACTCTTCTATTTGAGTGAGTCCTATCAAACAGTTCAATGTAAAGCATAAAAATATTTGATTTTTACCGCAAAGAGATGAAAAAATTGGTCTTTCATTTCGAGATTCCACTCTACATTGCTCACAGAAAAATATAACGGCCTTGTTAAGGCAGGCAGCATTGATTTCAAATCTAATTCTGCCATCAAAGTGAAACAGAAATACAACAATGCTTACAACACTGTCTAAGGTTGTTCGTTAAAAACAGAAACTTCCAATTTGGTGGCAAAGTCATATCCTGCGAAATAAAAGTTTATTTTTATCATAACTTTATTCTCTTGTCACAAACATTATCCACACGTTTCCACTTCTTTTCGTTGGAGGTAACTTTCATTAATTTAGATTTTAAGTAAAAATTATAAATAATAAATTTAAAAAATATTTATATTAAATATCTTTGTCGTGCGAGGAATATCAGATGACGGGACATAACATAACACGCTTCACCAAATGGGTTACAACCGTATATTTAATTAAAGCAAACCCGTGGCAACATCTACCAAGACAAATGATACATTAAAACGGGCTTGTTACTCATAGCGGTTAAGAACATGGGAAGTCAATTTTGCTGTCGTGTATACTTACCCTAATCTACTCGTACACCTCCCGATACTATAAAAGGGGGCCTTAGGGCACTTCCTTGTCCTACAATTACCTTGTTCCTTTCATCGTGCGTGAAATTCGAGCGCCTATTGACTATTCACAAAACAAACAACTCATTTTTGACCCTATTGTAACAGTACAGAGAAAACAGAAACAGGAAACTGTTTATCGTTTACTAAGATTAGATCGAGTGGTGTGACTTTCTTGGATACGAATATAGTGGAACGATTTTCAAAGTATCGGGACAGCCTCAGGCCATCCATCCTATAGGTAATCTTAGCTTGGCCATCAAGCAATTTGTTCTAGGGAAATAGATGATGATGTTACCCAGGGGGGGTCTTCCTTAAGATGGGTTATAGTTAAGCTTCCTAATCCGAGAGATAACAGGGCAGCCACATTCACTCATTTCGATAAGATTGCACAATCGTTTCTAGATAGGACAACACACATAAAAATTGTTATCAAATGTTATAAACATGGAGAGAAAATAAATGAAATATATTATGTCTTGCGTAATATGTTATTCATGTTCTTGCAAGAGTTAATATTGTACAGTTGTTCACGTAGTATAATTTGAAAATTTTGGACTAGTAATGTGAAAATACTGTTTTTAATTTTCGACCGTTTGCAGTAACCAATCCAAATATAATTAAAATTCATTTTGAAGCTCATTCAAACAAATCTCTTTTGTGAATTTTTTAGCTATTTTATGGCACGCGTTTCTGCTGTTTCCTGTTCCTGACATTGAACATGCGTGGGTGGCTTCCTACGCAGCGTGAGATCATACTAGTGCAAAATGAAGCTTAACGTGTAACTGTTTAGGTAAGCTCGCCCTCTCAGAATTCTTTGATGACTTTGATTAAGTTCACGAGAGCGAGGCTGTGCATAATTAATAGGGTAGGATCAAAGTTTTATAAAACTTCATTTACTAGATAGTACGATAAAAAGGGGTTGTAGTTTACTCAATCTAGAGCTAAAAGTAGCCTTATTACGCATGCATATAGCATACAGGAAAAGATAGACAAAAAATATATAGCGATGCAGCAACTTTTTATCAATATTCACCTGTGTTGGTTCCCCTCTGAAAGTTGGGTAGGTATACATTTTAAAAATGTTTGCATATAACGATAATAATGTTAATTTAGAAAGATTTAGTTAGGGAAAATTCAATTGGGGAAAATCGTCTAAGGAAATTGGTTTTATAGCAATAGATACGGAGCCAGAAATGCAATATGTTATTTCACTAAACCAAGTATTTCTATAGAAGGGATCACAGAATGGTAAGTGCCTCTTAAAGGCAAAGTAGGGCTTATATAGGAATTGGAGAGGAATTTGTGGAAGTCGTAGAAAAAGAAAAAATCGATATCCTTTTCATATTAAAGCCAAATATAATCAGCATAAACAAAACAGAACCCAATCTCTTCATTCAAACACTGCCAATTAAACTGAAAAGCAAGAAACAGTTAATTAAGTAGTAATATTGTATCATCATAAATAATAATACGGTATTATAAAAACATTTATTACCGCTTCAATGTCGTGTAACCACAAACAAAATAGGTACGCAGCTATCTATTATTATCATCGTTGTGGTGTAATGCTTACTTTATCGCCTTATCCGCTATGGCTAAATGCTTGATGTAAACAGAAAACCGCATAAATGTTAATAAATTCATTTTAGATGATTTATACCTCAAAAACATACTTATTTAGGGATTTTTTACGATTGAGAGATGATTGGTTTAGGGGACTTGGGTACACCAAAAGAAAATAACAATAAAATTTTCGTCTAAATCGTATCAAAACTTGTATATGGCAGTATTATACATCAAAAGTTGGCTCGTAAAAAAACACTTTGTATACTTTCCAGAATTATTGCTCTTTCCTGACGTTCCAACAGGATACTTGATTAAAATACACCCATTCATAAAAAGCACCGTCTGGGTCAGCCGTGCTGTCGAAAAATCATTCTGCAATTTATATCCAATAAGCTACGTCCGCCTCCTATTTTTTTTTACCAAAACACTTTAGTTCAGATAGCCTCCCATTTACAATCTTAAACTAGATATAAAGGAATCGTTTGTGTGAAAGAAGGGTTTAATTTTTAACTGGCACATTTTTCTCTTAATTCATATAAGAAAGGATTTTGGGAAAGAAGATAAATATGCAGCATTAGCATTTCGCTGTGGTTTATTTCAACAAACCTTTTAAACTTTCTGTCTGTTAACGTATATACAATTTTTCAGACGATTTGGAACAGTGGTGTAACGCCTCAGCTCCATTTCAGAGGGAATCAATCTCCATTACGAGTAACTCCATAAAGTTTATTTTAAACTTGTTTGTAACCACCACAATATTTACCATTCGAATATCGTGACAAACGAAAAAGAATTGTATCTGAAAATCAATAAATCTAATGTACCATTCATCAACATTTTGATAAATATGTATAATAAATATATTTGTATGGATTTTTTGTCAAAATATCGTAGCAATTTTATAATGCTATATTTAGATGTTTAATATATCGTTACCTGAGAACCAGACTATTCTATCTCCATATTTTTCTTAAATGAAGATTTTGTCATTACATTGTTCCATGTCCAATACCATATATGCCAATATATTCCAAGTACGCCTATGTCACGTACTTTTCTGAATACAGACTGGCCTTTTTATTCCAAGTCCATTTAACCTTATAAATATTCGGACCACAATATTCTATGTCCTCTCGTCCAATGAGGTATAAGAAATTGACATCATGTGAGGACGTAGAACAAATTGGCTCAAATATTACATATTATTTAGTGCTTTTGTATTGCGGCTGCAAGTTATGACAAGAATTATATTGTTTTTAATGGTTTTTACGGAAATTACGGTCTATTTGCTATCAAAAATGCTAGAAGTAAAAAGCCATACAAACTTATTCAGATGTAAAAATATACATTTTTGGACTTCAAATGTATATATCAAAATATATGCTCCTCTGTAATGTTCCATATACTAGCATAGTCCAGATTTCTTATGAAAATAATGTGAACTCCTTGAAGTATAAAATGAAGTTTAGCGTAAATAATTTACATATAGTAACATTTTGAAAGATAGTAAATCATTTTTAGAAGGCACTCCAGCTCCTGCAGTTCAGCCTCCTCCAGTTGACCTTCCTAAAAACAAAGGTTTTCATATCAGATCTTTGACAAATAATTTTTCTGCTGCAGACCCACAGTTTTGGAAATGCGTAATTAAAAAGTTTTAAACAATAATGCTTTTGTGGATTTTGTTTAAACAATGATTTAAATTTCAGTTGTTTATCTTTGTGTTACCTCCTTACAAATTGGCAGTTTAGTAGTATTATGTCAAATATGGATCTTTGCTTTGTGTTAAAATATCAATAATAATCATTAGGTATTCTAATAAAATTGTTTAATTTTTGGGTTTTAAAAATAATAGCAAATGGACATACAATTAAGCATGGTAACTTGCGAATGTACATATGTTTTAGTATAAATTATTCTATGTCCACAACATTTTTTATTTGTATATTTTTTTCAGAATCCATTATAAAAATATAGTTGCACGAAAAACCATAAACCTTTTCGATTTCAACGCTTTCATACTTTCATAATTAGCTCCTGTAATATTTAGAAAAATGGACATAGAATAGTCTGGTTCTAAGACGACGATATGTAGAGAGAACGTTCTAATGTTGATCCAATTTGTTGCCTCCGTTGTAATACATTTTAAGATCAGTTGTTTTAGGATCATTACCCTTATTCTTATTCGATACGCCCTTTGAGGAAGCTGTAGTAAAAGGCGATTCTCATTTATATACCTTTAACGCGACCTAATGGGATGTTATAGGTGTCACTAATCTTTAGTATTTATTCAGGAAACTTTTTAAAATTGAACCTGAAATGGAGTCATTCCTCACAGTCCCTACAAAGAGGAGAATAATAAGCTATAAAAGGTGCCTGTAAAGTTAAAAGAGGAAGAAAAAAAGTAGGCATAACAATTATCTGTTAAATTGTCTTTCTGCCACATCTTAATTGATTGTTGAATTGTTTTTCTAATTGCATATTCCACTTACCTAGGATGGTTTATGTATACGATTTGTCTCATTAAAATATCTTTTTTATATCGAAGAAGTATTGTGACTATGAAAAAAGAGTCATGGATCACCGCGTATATTCGTATATAAATAACCCTTCTAAATCATTTTTAATTAACTGTATTTGACAGATATGCTTTTATTTTGTTTTTAATACATTCGCAAATAAACAGAATGTACGTGTTTATTTAACGAGTACGGCGAAACATAACTGGACTGCCCCAAAAAAAACAACAAATAATTTTCTGCAAGTGGAGTTTGTTTGTTGAACATTTTAAAAATCATATGTGTATTTACACAACGATATCTATTTATTTAAAGAATAATTTTCAGCTTAAACAAATGCGAAATATATACTGATATTTCCTCTATAAATATGAAAAAAAGACACCTGCAATCTTCTAATCAAGTGTCTCTAAACTTTCTAAATAAAAATATCTGCCATTAGTTTGTTCTGAGATTTTTATCTGTTCTGCCTGTCAAATACCAACAATGGCATTATATTTTTCAAAGGGCCTTGCCGGTATATAATTTAATTTCAGATACCAGCAAAGCTACTTTCCTGCTGGTCTCTCATGGCAACGGGTACAATATTTCACGTAATTCCTCGTGACGCCTTAACAAAACACTCGTGAAATAGGAAACATATTCCATTTTTAAAATCTAGAGGTCTTTTGATGCGATATGTGAGTTTATTTTTTTAATTATCATAATTGAACCAACTCAAAACAATGTACATTAATGCTAATAGATGTAGGCGGGGACTGCGGGGAAAATCTTGTAATTCGCTTAGTTACTAGTCCTAGTCCATAACGAAAAGTTTGCTTTTCTTCTTTTTACATCCTCAATGCAATCGTGATATTTCACTCTCTTTTATCCCTGAGGTTGTGGAAAAATATTTTTTCGGTTTCGTTATAACCGCTAACATGCTGATGAGTTTTTCCTCGTCTCTTTCGTATAGGGTCATTAGTAGTTCAACTGATTGATTTTTATTCGCGTCAAATTTGGTGTCTCCTTTCACAAATTTGTTACCAATTCCACTGTACTTGTATACAAGGTGTAAGAAGTATGACTGCCATAACTTCAGCATGAGATAGAGTAATCATAAATGAACAAAAAAGTTGTATATTATAGGGGTGTAAGATTAACAGTTTTCAAAATACAGCGAATATTAATATTAGAGAGCTGATGCATACCACGTGTGTACGTGGCAGACTTGGCCTACGGAAAAAATGTAAACAATTATTATCGTGAAACATTTAGTAAATTTAAAGACGATTATTTTCCAGTTTTTAACATAACTTTTAATCAAATTACCGAATTTGAAAAATATGTAATTAAATAGTACCCAAAGATTCACTGCGCATTCTAAGTGGAAAGTCCAAAAAAATGTGCATTCTCATAAGACTGTACTAATACTAAATCGTGAAAAATTATTTTATTATTATCTCGTCTCTTATAGGTATCCAAACTAGTCATAATTTTGTTTGAGGATTTTCTTCATATTAATAAGCTTATATTAATTTTTTTATGAATATTTGATTGTCAATTCCAAATCAGATAAACCTCCTTAAAGAAGTAATAATTAAAAAAGATGGATGGAATTACTTACTTTATAATTATTGAAGTCTAGTCAAGAGAGTTAAGCGCTATGTAAATCGCATTCCTTGTCGTATTAAATATATGCAATTAAGAATTTAGGGTATCCTTGAGACAGGATAAATAAGGTATAAACTCTTCAGCTTATACTTTAGAGAAAATTACTTTACTAGATATTTTCTGATGGTAATAAATTAGAGAGAGAGATATAGAGAGAGCATCTACCATAGCTCTCTATTGATTCAACTTACTATTAAGATGAATTTATATTTTCTTCAAAAGGAAAAAACAGATACGTAGCTACCCACAAATGCAATGTAAGATCTAAGATGAAGATTCTAATGAAATTTGAAAAGTGAACATCTGACAGACATTAGCAAATTGCTTGCAATGTGATTAATATTGTAGGTTATTTGATATGTATCTACATACATACGTCATCATTTAAGTTAACTGAGGATGTTGCAGGTACATTTTCGTCCTCAACTACAAAGGAAATGTTAAATATAATTGCAACTACATAGATTCTATGTATTAGCCTTATATGTCTGTCAGTTTAGTGGATGGATCTGGCAACACTGTAGGAAATACTGAAAAAAAGCAGCGATGCCAATGCGCACATGTTTCCACTGTATAATAGGTAGATTAAAATATTTAAAAAAAATACTACCTACCCTTACTAATATAATTATAATAATTTTTTCTAGGACTTAGATGGGGTTAAAATAAATAGAGGAAATATAGATACTGCATTTTTTAACTTATTTTAATTTTGTGATGTACTTAAACACAAATATGAATTTGACTATATGTGCCGAATTTATTATGAACGCCAGGAATCGCAGCCGGTTTTATTTTATTCAGCAGGCGGTATAGTGGAACTCAGAAGTAATTTTAAAGGGGAAAAGGAATCGTCACACAAATTTATGTTCAAATGTTATTGGAACGGGATACTGGCTGACACAAACCTTGGTATGGCGTCAGATCGAAACCCTTAGGAAATTAAAAACATTTATAACCCCTGTACTAATCGCGGAGACCGATTTGTCGGAAGCTTGTGTCAGGTCGATCCCTGTAAGGGTAAGATCGTATTTATTTATTTATTTAAAAGCGACTAAGTCTCTATTTAATATCTGTAATGTTATCTGCAAATTACATTAAAAACATGCGATCTACACCTACGTACTTATTGATGTACGTTATTTCTTGCAGCTATAGCACTAAATTGAAATATGTATATAGTTTCATTTTCAATTTAGGTACACACTGAAAAAAAATTATTTGGATGAAATAGGCAGATGTTATTTTATTCTATTTAAATGTATATATACTTTCGTTAAACTATGTGAAATATTTGCTGTAATCTATAATTTTTATTAGAATTTATATTATTTGTAAATATACAGGTTGTTAATTAAGTATGTACAATAAATTCAACTGACGATTATTTGAGTAATTTTAAGACAAAAAGTTCATATAAACATTGGTCCGCAGACGCTTCGTTTTCAAGATACAGGGTGTTAAACTTTTGTAAAAAATTGCTATTTTGTAAATATTTTAAATACCCTTTATCCAATTTTGTTGTAATCTGACAGTGCATCTGCGGACCAATGTTTATATGAACTTTTTGTCTTAAAATCACTGAAATAATCGTCTGTTGAATTTATTGTATATACTTAATTAACACCCTGTATATAATTCAATTCAAGAAATATATATCTGGGTTGAAATTTAAAGTATTTAAATAAATAAATAATTTTCTTGAAAGAAGAAAATATTTTCTTGCGTATAGTACCTAGATATATAGACGTGCGATACCTTAAAATCAAATGTTGTAGGTACATTTGAAGCAAGAATTTTCTTTTGCGTACAGTAAGTAGTAAGTTAGTCTGACATATGTAATTTAAGGCGCCTGTGCGTGCTTTCTGAAAAAGGTACACTAGAAATATCATCTGTCTCATAAATTGGTGAGTTCTAATTCTAATACGGAGGAGAACCATTTTCTTTTAAAGATAAATTGTGTCCTCTTCACTGCGAAATGGAGGGCAAGATTGTTCTTACAGCAAAGCAGCGACTAATTTTAACGGTCATAAATATAGAGCACTGGCAGAGTGGTATGGTATAAAATGATACTTTAATTACTTTTATTTACAACATAATCGAAATTCCACATTTACAATTTTGAAATTACTAACAATATCTCTTAGTGACACTTTTCGATATTTCAAATGATTAGGTTCCCTTTTAAATTTTTCAGCACTTTGTATATAAAATCAAGAAAAGAAACATTTCACGTAATGAAATTCCTTCAATTAATTGATTTACCTACAACTGCTGCTGCACTGAACGTGAACTGTTTTTGACGGAGACATAAAAGGCTTCACTTAACACGGTCTCTTTGACAAAAAGGAAATATCTTCCGCTTTTCCCAGGGACTGTAACAAAAATTGATTTCACAGCAATCAACGTTTAATTTTATTACCCTCTGTGTTAATGAGGCGGAATAAATTACCGCTGCGAACTCTTTCACAGCTATTTGTGTGCATCGTAAAGGTAAATTTTTTCAACTAAATCATTTTATAAAATTTTATAGGAACAGAAGGAAAAGAACGTTAAAGGGATACGGTTGAAATTTTGCCTAAATTAATCGCATTGCGCTTTGGCAATAAACGCTGTACAGGGTTTAATTAAAATGCTTGGTCAAAGACAGAGGGTTCCCAAATTGCATTTATTTTAAGTTGCAAAAACCAGACGAGGGAAGCTACGTAAGTAACTCCTAATTTGACAGGTTTAAGTAGTTTTTTATTTAAATTTAAGAGTAAATTGGGTAATAAAGATTTACAATAATAACAACAAATTACCGTAAATGAAACAATATTTGGTTTAGTTGTGAAACATTGGGATTTTTACCTGATTCACGGCAAACTAATAACGTATCCACTAATTAATAATAATTAGCTTATTGACGCTCTGAAAACCATTCCCAGACCAGGAACTAATGAACTATTTACGTGGCATACACTGCCATGTTGTAGTTGGATCGTCATGTGCGTTCAACTGTAGAACTGATTGCACTTCAATCGGTAAATGTAATGATTAATAAACTGGTCACAGTGATTAGATAGGTGATAGATAGTTCGTGATACATTTACAGAACTAAAAATTTAAGATTTCATATATTACGAGAATTACTCCGGATATCAGAATCTCTTGTAGATATAACTGTAGAAATAGAACGACCCCACTTAACATTCTGTGAGAGCACAACCTACCTCGGCTCGCTCAAATATGTAACAAAGAAGTCATTATTACAGTGCACTGAATTTAATAGTCCTCTTTGCTCTAATGAGGAAGAATGAACTAATGTACTAATGTACATACCCGCTTAAAACCTTATTAAATAAATAATAATTACAGTAGATAGATATATAGGTTGTGTACCTACGTAGCAGTTGTGTAAACCCACGGGTTCGGTTCAATTCAATTTCATGTCTGTAATATCAAAAGGCACCGTCTATAACTTTTAGGTTATTCACGACTGAATAAGCTTTTTTCAATGAAAATTTGATATCGAAATATATTTCTTTGGACGTATCTCAAGAACCGAACAGAGTATAGATAGATGCCCGTAATATTAGGTATATTAAATTTAGAATAGTTCTATAAAAAGCTTAGGCCGACAAGTAAATAATTTGAAATATAGTATTATTAACATTTATTATTTTCAATCTCAGTTTATTTATTACTTGTTCTTAGAGAAGCGTAATATATTCACAGTGTCTCAGTATTTACTTCACAGATCACACACATCGCAGAACGTTTCTTGCATTAAAGTAAACTAAATTTACTCCACAATTTAAGAAAAGGGAACTATCCGGCAAAGATATATTGTGCAGTTATGCGAAAACCAAATAGAGATGGTCCCTAATCCTATTAGCTCGATTACATTTTGCATGCTATTCTTACGTAAATGGTTTATGGAAAAAAAGGGATTATAGTTCATGCTGAACATGGACCTTACGAAAAACAAGTAGGTCAAGTGAAACCGGAATCCTTAACTACAAACAACACGTGAGTCCTTTGCACGTTTTTCCTATAAGCTGCATTTATTTCAGCCTTATAAATAAACGTAAATGGACCATCATTAGCTGGTTTAATGTAAAAATTACCTCCCACTAACGGCGTCTAACGTATTTCCTTTACGATTACAATAACCATTTCCGAAGCAATCACAATCCAGGAATTTAAAACGTTAAAATACGTGGGTATGACACGTGAATTGATTATTTTCTAAAACCTATATCACCTTGAACGTAGCGGAACTAATTCCAAGTCCCTCAAGTTATAAATCAACCGTTCCACTGCCGAAATATTCATAGAAACTTGTAGGTATCCTTAACAAATTAATTTTCATGTCTTCGTAATATAAAGTGTACGCATACATGGTCGTATAAAATTGGTTGTTCGGAAATATGTATAGGTATATTATTTTCTAGAGCTCAAGGAAATCACGTTTATACACTGATAAAAATTGTGAATAATCACATATTTGTAATGGTTTTTAACTAATTTTTTTAATGAGAAAATCAGAAGTGATGTAGGTATAAATATGTTAATAATATTAACGTTTGGCAGTGGCGGAAATTATGCTAAGACAGATTTCTCCACAATGCAGATTATTTAAATCAGGAGTTGGAAAGGCAATTAGATGACATATTTCTATCCTCAGGATTTTTTTTTGTGGTTAAAATCAACGTCTCGACGAGTATGACAGGAGGAATACAATTATGAGGATAGAAATTTAGAAGTATTTATAAAAGTTATTTTGAACTCTTTTAATTGGGCTCTGTAACGTGTGCCCCCCTGCTAATATTTTACTGAAGTAATAACAATTAATTGTCTGCCCTTACAATTTCAGTTAGTTTATGACTTCATTTCCGACGTTTAAATTAAAAGCGCTTGTGCAAGGTACTGTGTTCCGACTTTAGCGAGTTTAATAAGTAATATTCGTGGCTTTTACAACCACATATGAAAGAAAGAGCAAATATATCGATCGAGTTTTTCTAAAAGGAACGTTGTCTAGGAATGCGACATGGAGAGAATGTCATGCACTTAGTTGTTTTTGGTTTCTCTGGAAATAACTAGTGTTCATTTTTTTTAACTTGTTATATATAGTTTTATACATATATACCTATATGTAGAAAGTTTGAAAAATTTCGTTTTAATTAACAGTTTTACACAGATATGTAAACGTACATATATCTAAATTTACGTCATTAATTTTTTGTAACAATGATACGTGTAAGGGTGCTCGAATAACGATCGTATCAAAGTAGCTGGGGAATTTGAAAAATTTCGTTATTTAATCCCCTTCCGAGACGAATGTACCCGATTTCGTGTATATACGTAGTTTACGTCCTATCAGTTAACAGTTTAAACTTGTCCCATAAATCTCCTCACTGTGATCCATAAATTTCAATTTTCTTAATTGTACCATTAACCCAAATAAGGCCACCTTAAATCGTTTCTGGAAATTATAGTCACACTGCCGATATTTTCGTTAGTTTTGTAATGCCGATAAATCTTGGAAGGCTTTTTCAGATAAACAGCAACGATTCGTTTGATTAATAGAACCAAAAAAATAAGAAGCTATTCAGCATTGACAGTTTCCGATCATGAAAAAGATAATGACGCGTCTTAGTTTCTGATCCTGCCTGGGCGTGAGGCAATTTTATTCGACAATATTAATTAAGATAAGTTGAAGAGAGGCTTAGTGCCTCTATAATTAATACAACAAAGCTTGGGAGCGGGTGTAATGTCGTAAGTAAGCTCCATTTCGTCAAGAAGGGAGTAAAGATTTTCTCTACGCAAATAAGTGAGACTCAAATGATATTAGCTATAATTAATACGTATTTGCCGTTCTCCGTAAAAATCCATGCAAATCTATTTCCGCAGCGGTGGCGGGTGTGGTACATGTATGATAATAACGGCTTAATAACAGTTGCAGTAACATAATGCGCAGGAGTTTTTTCATACTATGTAATTAAATCTGAAATTGTTAAGAAAATAATTATTTGGACAATTCTGAAACAAAACTAAACGATTATAAGAGTTATACGTATCATTATAGAACTTTGAAGATTTCAAAATTCTGCGCCTCATAACCAAAGACCATTATCGCACATCGTCGGTTTCGATACGCTTTTTCTTCAAACATAGATTAGTTATAGGTTCATCTTGAAGGTAATTTTGGTGCGACAAATAGATTCATGTGCCCAGGCCCTTTATTATCCCTTCGTACACATAACTGCTGCTTCAGACCCAACATTACTCAGATAACTCAGATGTGATATTATTTCACCTTCTAGTGGCGTGGGAATATTAAATTTAGGTGTCTAAGTCGCATCAGTTGCGATTACAACGATTAAATTCGGGTATCAGAGCTCCCCTATCATTATCGCTATACCTAAACGCCTTTATCCTCGTTAACTTCTCAACCCTAGCTTTTAACTATTCATAATCCATCGGCACTGTTTCAATGACGAAGGAAACTTAAAGGAAAACACCTTAGCGCTTCACTCAATAATAAATTATGATATTAAAAGACTCATACATTTGGTACACCTTATTTGTTTTTCGGTATTAACAACTTTAGGTAAATTGTTTAAGTTTAAACTTATTTTTAAATATACTTCAACTTATGTCGCAAGATTTTTGTGTTTATTTTGTGTCTGATTTACACTGCAACACATACTTTAAGATATGGTGAACTCCATACACATATTTCCTTGTGTATTTACGTATAACACACATAAGAGTGGTCCCTTTAAGGCCAGTAAAACAGGTAAGTATAACTTGCATGCTAAGAAATGGCATATGCCGGCGGATGGCACACCGCTGGTACATTTGCAAGTAAAGTGGAATGCCTCGTTAGTATATGGCTTATTGGCATGTCAGTAGGTAGCAAGTAGACACGTTCCGACATGCCGCTTGAACTCCCCCGAAACCCCCCACCTCACATTGCATGCCAAAAAATCAAATGATGTGCAATTTACTTGCGCGCCTTCTACAGGCACGCCTTTTAATAAATACACATACCAGGAGCTATCTTCTGCAAGCTACTTGCATGCTATTGTGCAAGCAAGAGGCATGTGTATTTCCGCCTTTTTTAGAGTCACATAGTGCGGCTTTATTATGGTAAAGCTCCAGATTCTAATGTCAAAGAGGCCAAATTCGAGTCTCACCACTCGTTACAAGGCAAAGCAATATTTCTCAAAGTATCTAAATAATGAAATAGCGCTTTGAGCAGGCAGACCTTTCAGATTGGGTATGAAATTTCCCCATCGAGTTGAAGACTGCACTGCACCACTTTGGCTTTGTGGTCCAAGAAAGTGCACAACGAAAATTACACTGCTTTATACGGGGTTGTCCTATGTCTGACATTATTTTTAAACCAGAAACAAATCAACAAAAAATATTTCTGAAAATCACTTTTAATTTTTTTAATTTGTAATGAGGAATATCTCTGGCTTCGTACTTGGTAAACTGTAACTAAAGACAATAAAATTTAACAATGGCTTCAGTCTGTCGGATGGCGCGACATTTTCTTCCGCATCTGTTCCGGGAAAATTAACATTCCCCTTATTTAATCCACTAAGAGCAATTGTACAGCATTTCCTCTTTCTCGAAACGAATGGAAGTAAATAGCGAAAACAACAAACGCTGTTTTAAAACCCGACTAGTGATCTAATTTTTATTTTGAAATTACCTGTTGAAAAATGAATGCAAGTTTTTATTAAAATGTTACACTTTGTTCTCTTTGGCATATTTGATATTTTCATAAACGAGCGCCTATGGACTTGCGCACAATTTTTAGAAATTAGGTCATAAACAGGTCGAAGTCTGACTAGGTAACGACAGATGTCCTATTTAGGTACATAATTATTATGTGAATAACTTTTTTAGGATAAACAGAGACATGTAGTCGAATTTTATACTTCGAAATCGGGATTGGATTATCTTTATGTGGTGAAAATCATATTGCTGGTAAATCTGTACCAAGACAGCAAGTCCAAGAGGTAGGAGTGTTTGACGTTGTAAGTTACTGAAAATATAAAGAAAATGTTTTTTCTATAGAAAATTTGTATTATATATACATTTCTTTTATATTTGAATTTTCTATATGTATATTTTTACATTAAAATTTCTCTCACAAACTCTACATACAATTATAATGCGCAATTATTTCACTATAGACAAGTTTTAGCTGGAGTTACTTCACGATTAAACATTGATGACCGACATTCGCATTATACACTTCCTCAATAACCTTTCATAGGAACACTGCACAATAGATAAATTAATATTGAACTTAATAAAACTTAATATCATCAAAAATATATATACCTACGCACTTTTTAACCTTTTTTATTTATTTATTAGATCACTACACGTTATTTATTTTTTATTTATTATATTTTTTATTTTTTCCTGAACATTTCATTAAGATATCTATAATGGTTTTTACACAATTTATGTTTCCATTTAAAGTCCTGAAAATGTTTATTGCAAAAAAAATGTTAGAATGAAAGTTTTAAAAATTGGAAACGCCATTTTGTGAGATTGTGTTCTTTTATTGTTCATACTGTTGCCTGTGCATCAGTTATGGAAATGTGTAGAATTAGAACTGCGACGAAGTTTTCGCGTAAATCCGTAAAGACTCATTATAAGATTGTTAAATTCACCTGGAGTTTTGAATATTTATAAGTTTTAGGAAATTTTGTAGTCTCCACAGTTTCTTAAAATTATTAAGCGGTTTAGTTGCGGCTTATAATTTTTTTCAACCATACATCGATAACCGAGAATCTACATCAACAGTGATGTATCCGATATAAAAAAGTTCTAAATAGTGATTAGTTTTGCTTTTATGATCTGGCTCATATAAAATATGTTTTTAATCGTCTCCGTATAAAAATGGGATTGACTTTGGCCTGTACTCTATAGCAAAATATATATTTTTTTATTAATCAGTAGGTATACACTGAAAACTCGAGGAATTCTTCTAAATCGATGGAAAGCTCGAATAATAATTATATTATTATGAAAAATTCTCTTCAGTGGATAATGTAAACTTTTTCAAATAAGAAAAGTAAACGCTTTAATAATTCCTTTCAAGATGATAAAATTTAGAATTGAATATACGTAAATATCTCCATAATGCTCGTCCACATGAAATGAACACGGAAACTTTGCAAACGTAATTAAATAATTTCTACTCAGAAATTGTATTTTCGTATTTTTTTTTTAATAAATATGTGCCTGTTATTCTTCACGTCATAATATTTTTTATCGCCATATCAATGGTTTTATATCACCGTTTTCGTATTGAACTGAAGCTTTAATGACAATAATACGAGTCTGCGTATACGTTTCATAAAATGTAAAAGGAATGGCTTGTTTCCGATTTACTTAAAAGTTTCGTATACCATTTTAAATCGATTTTAAATTGAGTATCTATCCATTCGAAAAATTCATGAATTTAATTTGAGTAAATATAGAAAATAAATAAAATAATAATAATCTGTAAAGATAGTAGCATTACATCAGTTTCTTTCCCTCTTTATATTTCTTTGTGACATACATTTTTATGTAAACCGAATATTCTAATTTAAATGTTTTAGTAGGTATGTGCATTTTTTAGGAGAACATTTTTATTAAATTAAGTATTCAAGTGAAAAATGTAAAAGCATGAAAACGACAAAAATCTGGCTAAAAATTTCTACAAAACGCTTGGTGTTAATTTTCCCTGCGATCGTTAGTTTGGCAGGAAATCCTAGAAAAATAAATTTCTGCACCATAATTATAAACAACCACATATCTCTACAATTATGATATTTTTAATACAAATTATTTTAAAATACCTTTACTAATTGAAATGTGTGTAATTGCAGGACCTACCTAAATTAAATATAATTAAAATATCTACAAAATTTTAATTACCATGTCGCTAAATGTTTTATAAATTAATATAATAAATTTGGATTTCCTGGTAGTATAATAGATTAAAATATTTCAATGGCGATAATTATCGTATTTTCAAATGAATCAAGTTGAAATTGGATTTTTGTGGAAAACCTCGAAATGTAGGTACAATCGTTACATAACTTTTAAAACAGCTACATTTCTAATTATCATATTTAAAAGACGAATACCAAGAATTAAAATAAGTAGTTTTTTTATTAGCATCGAATTATTAACAGTACTTACTTTTACTCCTAAAGCAATCAGCTACTTAGTTTTCCATTGCCTCATGAAGTAGCAGATACATTGTCTACAATTTTCTACTGGTAAAAGATCTCTCCAAACAATCGTGAAACGGCCAATTGCGCTAGAAAGCTGGGTCATAAAGGAGCCCAAGAATCTAGCCAGATTTAGTCTAAGCTCTGTCTAACCTGCATCATTCCGGTTAGGGTTTTGATATAAAAAATAACAGCCATGGGAAAATTTTCTTTATTAGGACGTTAAGAATAAGGATTAAAGAAATTTATTTTCTGTAACGATCCTGTTCAGAATGTTTTTCTTCTTTAAATAGAAGACGTACATTACTTGAACCATTTGAAAGAATCTAAATTTTGTTTGCACGAATTGCTTGTAATTTTATGAAAACCTACATATATTCGCGGTCAGAAAAAAGGGTATTATAATAATAATGTAATTAACGGTTTTATATAGTTATTTATTAGTTACCTACATCTATAAATGCATTAAAATGTTGATTAGTTCTTTGACAGAAAATTAACCAAAACTTGTAAATTTTAATTAACATGTTCCAGTGTCACAAGATATCTTTCTCCTCAACCGAAGGGCTCATTTAAATGCCAAAGGGCGTTCATATATCCTCCCACCAGCAGCGGTACTGAGAGCTGATCGGAAATATCCTCGTATTATTACTACAAATAATCTGGCAAAATGAAATGAGAAAACTCAAGCAGCCAACGGCTTTGTCGTACTAATTTAGTTTCCCCACTTTACTTTTAGTTGGACGGCTCGTAATTAACGAACTTCCAGTTTCGGTGGCATGTGTTTGCTAATTAATCCTAACTGTGGGCTTATTTCACGGAATAATTTAAATTATTCTAAATAATTGGATATCGGCCGCCATACTAATTTGGAAGTAATTGCTCGCTTTGTTGGAGAACTATGCGACACAAATGATCAAGCTGCGTATATAACCCACCCGTGGCATAACAAATCTGTTCACAATATACCTAGGCAATATTTAGTTTCGTTCTATGTTATGCTTTTCTAAAATTCATTTACTTGTCCGAAAATTATTTTTTCTGTATTGTTATCCTTCTGTTTCGGTGAGGGTCGGTGACACTTAGGCGCCATATTACCTTGGTCGACGAAAAATAATGCAGAAAAAAATTAGGTTACGAATCCAGTACGACATGCGTATGTATCTATATGGTTAAAGGCTCTGTCAAACAGGAGGCTGACTGTCCGCCGTGGAATAGGGTAGTCAGACAGAATGAGACAAATCGAGGCGAACAAGTATGAAAACTGTCGTTGTCAACAGTGTGTATTGTTTTCTCCAATACATTCTTTCTTAAATTCGTGTTTTCTTTTGTTGTTTTCAAATCAACATGTTCAGCAGTTCGTCTGACGAAGAATTGGTTCTTTTGTTCGCTTTGAATCAAGCAAGACGAAAAAGAAAATGGGTGCATGAAATAAATGAAAAAAAAAAAAAAAAATAGGCAGGACGACGAACATCATATAAAAAAACACACTCTCGCTCAAGATCTATTAATTTTTCCGTCTCTTCAACCATTCCAGTCCGCGCGGACTTTGTAGAAAATCATAAGTGCTCCTTTGTCCGCTGCGAACTAGCAATCTTATTTTAAAGCTGTTTTACATTGACAATTTATTCATCAATAAATTGATGAAGTTCTTCATGAATTAATTCACGAATTTATTGGTAAACAGTGTGGTTTTACACTGCTACAGACTTTGTCAAGTTTTTTGACGTATGAATCAGTTCTACCAATGAATCAGAGAAGCAAATAAATTTCAAAAATGTCACCTTTCCACTCATAATTGTATTGATACAACAGCGGTGCCGTTCTAACACATATTATATAAATATTAGTTTTTGTAAGTAACAAAAAAATCAGTAATAACAATGCAAAACTAGTACGACGTCACACAATTATTTACATATTCCAATAACATAACCTCATTACTGATCTGAGGCTGGAAATCTGTTGGTTTGGTACTTCCGAACTTCACGAAGAAATTGACGAAAATTAGAACATGCTCTAATTCGTCAAGAACTTGATGAATAAATGCATGAAGTTATTTGACAGCAGATTAAAACAGCTATTACAAAAGTTCGCGGCGGACGGGTGGCTCGATCCGCGCGGACAGTCCGCCTCCTATTTGACCGAACCTTAAAAAATGCCGATGTGACTAAAGGAACATGTAACTAAATGAGCATGCGGCAAAATGCACACATTTCGTGAATAAGCACAATTCGTTTTTCATCAGTAATGTAAAAACCTTTAACACATAGGAATACTTGTATATGTATAAAGTTGTACATTTAGGTATTCGAGTATGGTGGAAGATTGATTATGTAGAAGGATGAACAACTAAACACAGCTGGAACTAACTTTGCAACGGGTAATGAGATAGTAGGCCTAGACAGGACTACAGACTTCAACCTGTTAGATGCCTTTACATTGCTAAGTTTCGTGCATAATCTCTTGACGAAGTTTATTAGCGACAATTCACATTATCAGCTCGAATTTTAATTGTTAGAATTCCAGAGCGAGTTATTGTTGTATTATTCAGATCCTTGAGTTGTTTTAGAGATTGCCGGGTTAAATATTAGAGAATTCTTGAAAACCAGTAATTTGACAACAAAAACTTTATATAACACTCCAACGTTTTAAATTTCATAGGATAAATATTTAATTAAACAAGGCATGTGCAACGTCATTACTGCCCTGAAGCTTTACATTTTTCAAAGAGAAATGTACATTCACAAGATAAATGACAAGCATGCATTGTGAAAATAGTGTCGACGGCTGCCTGGGAAAAAGTATAAAATGCACGCCTGGCTTCAGGAGACGGAACTACAAAGAGTATTTTATATGTAAGATGCTTTTTTTTAAAGTTACATTTAGTAGTAGTTAAAAAGGCACTACCACAAGGAATATGGTGCACGTACATACAATTTTGCTGAGATAGGATATTTATTTATTAAATATTTTTAAGAAAGAATTAATAAGTACCTATAGGTAATAATTGAGAGAAGACGACAAATGATATCTTATGTGGCCGATTTCTAAGCCGTATCACTTCTGGTAATGAATATTACCGACACAATGCAGATATTAAAAAAAAAACAACTGTATTTTGTTTCTAATAAACGGGGAATAATATATACACCGATTAAAGGATTTTTTTCAGTAAATTAAATGAAAAATCTACAAAATATGGAAATTTTACTCAGAAACTATAACTTATTCCTTTGTAGTGAAGGTCCAAATTTAAACGTACGCGGTTTTAAATTGTTTGAAATACCTGATACTTGTTAGTTACTTTAATTTGCGGATGCGTAATTGTAGAGTGTTCGGATAAAAAATCTCTTAGATTTCTCACTCTACCGAAAGTTAGTTTTCTCCTTAGCAAAGAACGTTTGAATGCGAGTGGAAATTCATTAAGGGTGGAACTAGAATTAATGGTATTTTCGTTACGGGGTAAATTAGGGAAACGAATTTAAAGAATCTTCGACCTCTGGAGATAAGAGATAAATTATATTCCTATTCCTAACTGTTCAAAGCAATTTCTGACCTTAAAAATAATCAATCAGTACAACATAGAACTCTGGACATTTCTGAGATATCTAATAACACTATGCCGGAATGAAGAATTTCATTCTATTGTATATTACAACACTCGAATCAAATGCAAATAGTCACTGGGTTATAAAACGAAGAATGAATATAGCTGGGTATCTTTAATGGATGTTAAAAGTATAATACGTACCTTCCACATTGACGTGGGAACAAATTGCCAACCTGGTTGAAGGAATATATTCGTGTTAATTCAATTCAGTGCTAGCATATGCAGACTGACGATGATTAGACTATATTAGGGGAAATTCAGCTATCGCGCTGAGAGGTCTGCATTATTTAATGAGAGGTAGATAGATGTCTTTAAAGTCTTCCGTGTAATATATGCATGTAATGTATCGTTGGGGACCCTTAACTGTTACCTACAGTTCGATACCTAAGTGAGTATTTTCGCGTCGAATAGTAGTTAATATTTATCCTATTACGGCATTTAGACTAATTACTATTGCAAACAATTTACATGTAAATCCATTGTTAACACCGTCATTTATCAACTATTCCTCTGTAATTGCTGCGCGATTTGATTGCTCTCTGTGTCTCCACTCGACAGCACGTAATTAGTTTAATTGTGAATCTGTTCCCTATTTGTAAATAACTGAGGTGGATGAACGTGCGGAGAATAGGTGTGGATTTTGAATCAAATATTGCAATGCTGTTCTAAATAAATGACCATTCGTTGAACAATCTACTTCGTATTGCAGGCGGTTATAATGAACTACGATATCGACCCGCATCATAATCATATTAACATCTTGTATATACCTACCCAGTGCTGGAAGAGAGAAGTTTCGAATTAAACTTTAGCCACGTGTGCATTTAGCCATAATGTATGAACATTGAGTAACATCAACACATATTAACATCTACTCGTTTAGATATATAGACACATACGCAAATTGACATATTCACATATAACATACACATAGACACATGACACATGCGTATTCAGCTATATATGCGCGTTCATAATTCATCACAAGTCACGTTGGCAATTAAATTTCGGTAAGATTACAACAATATTTAATTAGCATTGTACAGCTTTCAATAAGCTTAAAGTGTGACTTAAACAAAGGGTGTGACGCTCATAGCGTACCGCCACATCATTTATAAAATGTTTTTATATTCTTCCTAAGCTTTCATTGATTGTCAACTGTCGCAGACATATAAAAGTATAATTAAAAAAATATTTTTATTTAGTGCCAAGCGAATAATTAATTTTATACTTTGTATCATACGGTAGGGAAAGATGAGGAAAAGTATTATGTAATTAATCAGATATGACAGAGCACATTGTTTAGACGCCAATGACAAAAATGCAGTTTTATCATTTTTAATTATTAGCCCGAGTACCTACTTTTTGTGACAGCTTGACCTAGAAAGGTGCGGTTTGGTTTACCGGAATATTCGGACGAAATGCTAGAGGTACGCCAGTAGTTTTTGTTATAGATTGGTTAGAAAAATATTTTAAAATTATTTCCCATCATTTCAAATATTCATTTGTGCTTTATTTCGTTTTTATATTTTCATTGCTCTTTTCAGTTTAACAGTTACATATCAAAAAATTGCTCTTTAGCGTTTAAGCAATATACAAAATTGAAGAAAATAAACTATTATCTTTTGAAGAGTTGACGAATGTTCGTCGAAAAAATTCAATTTTTAGAATATGTTTTAATCCCGTGGGAAGTAGTTTTTTATCATAATGTTATCAAAGCCAATTATGTCACTATACGATGAATCACATAGAGGTATTCACAAAAACAAGTGTTTGACTGAAAAACAAAGCAGTTTTAAATACAATTTTTAATCATACAGAAGACAGCGGATAGTTTTAGACAATATTAATCAGTTATAAAATTTTCAGTTCTGTTTTACCCAAAACATACCTTAATTTGATTGTTTTTTGTTTTATTGACAAATTAAACATATTAAATGAGATGTTTTATGGAGATATACGATCTTTAGGCGAAATCTTTTGAGAATATGAAAAATTAAAAGATCTCGATAATGCTATAATTGATGAAGGTGAAAACCAATCTTTATAAATTTTGTATAGGTGACAGGATTATACATCATCTTTTTATGTCGTCCCAGATTATTAATATCTCTGGTGTAGGTATGTGTATCCGGTTAATAAATAATATATATTTTAAAAGAAATTATGTTTTTCGAAAAAAATGTACTGTTTATTCATTGACGTTCCAACATTTCCGTAAATAAGTACATATTACATATTAGATAAATAAAAATGTATATTATGATTATTTATGATTGTCTTATATTTTGAAAAGAACTTTTTCATAACCCATTTTAAAAATAAAAGAGAAGATATAACATTTCGACAAGTACTTAATTGAAAAAGCATGCATGAAAGCGAAAGAAATTGCTTCATAAAGTTAAAAATAGTGGTCTACAAACTTTGCACTAGGAAAATAATGGTCGGGACAATTGAACTGAAACCAAACGACTTACCAATACTCTCTTACTGATTAAACTTGAGAAGTTTATAGGTGTTCAGTGCTCAAATGCACTATTTTTAAATTCATAAACATTTTTCTTCAAAAAAATCCTATCAAATGAAGGAAAACAGTGTTCTTTGCAAAATATAAAACGTCACAAAAAGATTCCTAACTGTTGATATCGCAGAAATCAACTAATACTTACAATTAGTCGGTATCTCTATTTTAAAAGAAATAAAATACTGTTAGTACTGGTTTTCCCCGGGTCAAGTTATAATTAAGCGAAACACATTTATGTATCATATTTGATAACAAACCATTTTAATTATAATATTCATATAAATAAGCAGATAAAGATATTTTAATGTAGATACAAACACACCCTATAACCTGGGAATTTTGTTGCGCAAAATACGACTTCCTTGAATTTTCAATATTTCTTAGTGCAAATATAAATGGCTTTTTGGATTTTTTTAAATAATTCAAATTATTACTGGATATTTGTCAACACTTAGTCAGATAACACGATTACCTACTTACCAAGTGGAAGGGTTTAATGATACCTCGAATATTCCTGAATTTTACTTCTCCTTTCGTTCTACCATAAAATACCTCAGCTATATGGCTGCAATACAGCCCACTATACGCATCTAATTTCACACGCAAATTGTCTTCGGGGTTTCGGGATCAATTTCGTTTTAATATGATAAACAAAAAATAAATCTTGGATGAAACGGTGCGTGAAAATTTAAATTTAAAAATTTGCCACTTCATCACTTTCACCAGGTTCAAACGATACCAAACTTATAAATTATACATTTATTTGTGTAATATAAAAAAAAGGAACGTGTTTAATAAAACGATTTATTAGGTAGGTATATACAATATAAAATTTAGAGAAGTAATGTTATAAGTATTAGAAGGACATTGTTATATAATAAACACACTAGGTATTATTCTACAGGCGGTGCCTCGCAATTATCACCCTCTTCAGTAAGCATTGTGGCCACCCCTATCCTCGCCGAACATTCGTTGAACCTTCTAGCATAAGTCGAAGTAAATTTGGGATTTTCACAACTCGGTCCAAAGAGATGGATAGCGAATCTATCTTTACAATCAAATTTCCCGTCGCAGTTACAGTCCTGTAAAAATAGATAACTTGTTTCTATTCTATAGCTAGATATATTTTTTTTAAAGAGAGCACAATAGTTCCAAGAGTTAGTAATTTTCACTCAAATATACGTAATTACATTATAATTATTTCTTTTATTCGTGGTCAACATTCCTTATTAGTTTGACGAACTTCTTTCAAGTTAATTAACCAAGTTAAGAATTAAATTATATGTGTCCCTTCTACTTGCTGAAGTTCTCTGCTAGTCTTGTTATTTCGACACGTGAGATGTCGGCAACAGTCCTCAGCTTCGAATTTGTTTCACTGCGAAAGAACAGGAAGTGGAAAAATGTAACATTCGTGTTCTAGGTTCCATTTTTACTTGAAAAAATCAATCAATACAATGTTTGTACAACTGTATCCTTGCATTAAAAGGAAAAAGTACCCTTCAAATTCAATTATATTCACGAACGGAACGAAACAACTGTGAGATCAATTATAGGTACCCATGTACTAATGAGCTTACCAGTTTTCCAAATTTCTGCGTATATTGGATAATAGTTCCAACAATGCAATTTTCATCCCTCATGCATCTCGTATAATCGTCTCCACCTTTGCTCCAATTGTTAACGGTGAGTGCGCCCGCTTCTTGCCAATAATTTCTGGAAATAGAATACCTCGCACAATTCTGTCTTATCCAACAACCAGATCGAGCATGGCATAAACACCGTATGCATTGGTACAGAGGATTTTCTAGGAAGTTCTCGATAGCATCTAAAACAAAAAGGTTTTTAAAAGATGGCATTTATGAAAATTGCTCTATCGAAATGTCCCAAATGACTGGACGTAATCGAATAAAGTTTACAGTCTACAATTTGATTAAACAGAACCTTTTAAGACCTTTTAAGTAATATCACAATTTCCTACGAAAACACGTCTCTAGCCCTTATTTATTGTTTTTATTAATTATTTATTGTAAAACAGGTCCTTTAGGTACTTGCAATTATTATTTATTTGGATGATAAAGTTTAAATACAAAATTACTAGAGGTTAAATATGTTACATTGGTTTGGTATACAAGCGACATATTTTAAATTTCCAAGTCTACAAAAATGCGTATTACGTACGTAGGGGGAATGTTACATTAAAGGAAATTTGATATATAAAGAAGAAAAGAAGAAAACGACAAACACTTCGAAGTCTCCAAGGAGCTCAACGTTATTTGAATGCAACTGAAATAAATTTCAGTAAAATTCCACACTCGAGTAAATTATGTTTAAATATACATAAAGAACCAAAGTTATTCACATACCTACGCAGACACAAGTCAGCGCGATGCCGCAGAATAAAGCCAAAAATACACCCTTCATGATTCAAAATCGACACAAGCGTAAGCTCTGAGCAGAGTTCGTTAAAGGACTGCTAAATGTTTATGCCAGTTTATATATTTTTCTGCGTCTCGTATCATCAACCTTATCAACCGCAGTTATAAACAAAATTAATTACACAATTATGTTAACTCAGAAAATGCAAATCTACAGAATGTTAGAGACAGTGTCAGCAAAGCTTCGAACAAATTTGACAAAGTTTCGAGTTTCAGATGCCGATGAATGTATAACACCTTATAGAACAAAAAGTTTTGCTCTCCTGATTTTCGGCTTTAGCGTCATTATTGCATATATATTGAACTATAGTTTTCGAAAGTTTTATCATTTTTTGTTTATAATTGACATTTTTACAGCAACTTAAAAAAATTGGCGTTTTAAACCGTTTTTTCAATCTCACGGCTTTGTTATTGCAAATTTCGTAATCGGACCACCGCCATTTTGTAGCTATTTTTATTACGAACAAAATCATGTCCTAAACATTTTTTCGTACAAAGTCATCCCGCTGAGTTATTTAAAGAAAACTACTAAAAAAAAAATTTTTCACGATTAAATTGTTAATAACTTTTTTTCCCTGATAAAATACTTTGTCAGCAAATTAGCCTGTTATTATACTCATCATTTAAAGTAGACCTGTGTAGTTATTTCCGAGTTATCAAGAAAATGTCACCAACAGTAACTTTTCGGCCTCTGCCGACTGGAATATAACTGGGAGCGTGGCCTAATAGGTAGCGTTCGGAATTGACAGTCGCAACATGATATTTTATTATTTTTTCATCTCGAAAATTATGAACAAACGAAATATTTAATAAATACTTATGTATATGAAAAAATATTCTTCAAATATTTCATTAAAAAGCACAATTGGTTGATAAACAATATTTATTATGAACTAACAATAAGATTTCATTAAAAAAAAAACAAACGAGGTCAGGTAGGATGTTCTTTTATTTTATATTTATGTTACTATTTGACATTTTACGCAGTGTGGCACGAGCCAGAATAGTAGTTATTATAAAAAAATGGGAAGCAGAAATTTTTTAAGCATCTGGCTTCCTTTCTTTTTCTTTTTCTGATCTCGAAAATTATGAACAACCGAAATATTATGAGAACTGTATGTAGGAATGTTCTTCAAATGTTTAATTAACATTTTGAGCTAGGTTGTGTGGGTCGTCCACCGTGTTTAAAAAAACACACTTGCTCGGGCATAAAAAGTTTCTGCTTCCCATGTTTCTATGATAACTATCATTCTGGTTTATGCCACACTGCGTAAAATGTCAAATACTAAAAATAAAATAAAAAATCTACTTGACCTGGTTTGTTTTTTTTTAAAGAAACTTTATTGTTAATTCATAATATTGTTTATCAACCAATTGTGCATTTTAGTGAAATATTTGAAGAATATTCCTACATATACATAAATGTTTATTATAATATTTCGTTTGTTCATAATTTTCGAGATGAAAAAAATAATAAAAAACTATATGATGCGTTTTGAAAAAAAAAAAAAAATGTCACGCGACGGACTCGAACCAGCTATCTCGTGACTGTCAGTCCCGAACGCTACCAATTACGCCACGCTCCTAGTTGAAAAATGCGTCACATCTAGTGGATTTAGTTGTCAGGTAAAACTTCAAAATCGATTATCTCGGTAATTTACGAACGTTGCGTCGAACTACTTCGAAAAATTCTTATTCAAGGTCCAAACTACACGTACCATAAATATCAAAAATTAAAAAATCCGACTACCTTACCTTCTCCTGTAAGATGCACTGACAAACCAATGGAATTTTTGATAGCAAACGTCAAAACGCTAGTTACAATTTATAAAATACAAGAAATGGCAGCTCTGTTAACTTCTTAGGAGAAAATTTAAATAGTTTTGATTGTGGGAGATGATTATAAAACTCATCAAGAAGCGGCAGTGATTTTTAATAACAGGCATCCGAATAGAAATCTCGTATACGAGAATAAGTTCAATATGACCAAAAATAATTAAATATCGTCAATACTCATCAACGAGCACTCGTTCATAAATGAGTTATTTCACTAGTATGACCATGTGCATTTGGAAACAAAAAACGTATACTTTCTCAAGAAAAACGGCAAAAAACGAAAACGGGATTATTGTCGGCATTTCCTTTAATAAACATGGGCTGGGATGGAAACGCCGAAATGTTGTACTGTATAAATTAAATATATTATTACTATTAAAAATTTCATTGTTACCGCTGATAGTGCAGTAAAAACATTTATTAAAAAATACATTTTTTAGTTTTTCGCTAGAAATAACGTTGCCTGGCTGTGCCGTACAACTTTTAACTCAAGATAGTTTTTATATCAATCTCTGATATAATATCTCATTGGATGCAAAAACTTCTACCAATGAAAATAAAAGAATCGAACCTCGCAAGATCGATTAATTCAATACTCATTCAATTGAGAACGTATAGACTATAGATTATCACTGACTAGATATTTCTTTGAACTCCGGTCCTGTCCGCAATTACCAATCTCTAAGCCCATCCCACTGAGTAAAACACACGTGGTTGCAGCATTTAAAATATATTCGTTTCTGAAGTTATAGACGTTCGGGGTTTAGCATAGAATTTTGCGTAATTTTTATCAAATCAATATAATTTTGGTATCATTGCAAAGCTAAAAGATAGACCCACTTCCCTCTTGTAAGCAATTTTTGATTTAAGCCTTTATTTTTCAGTAAATAAATTGTAAATATGACGATTTCTTGCATAGTTTACTCTTTAAATTTAAACAATTAGAAACCAGTTTTGAAAAAACTGTTACAAGACAGCACTAGGAAAACACTTTGTCTTTCGATTGGTTTTTTATTTGGGCCGCTATGTTGATTCGTTTTCCAAATATGTGTTATGGGCCGAACCCTTAAAATGGTTTTATTTCAAGCGCGCGACGGACTCTTAAAAGCAAATGATATTGCAATATAAATACGTATTACGTAAACATTCTGTTTTCGGTACAAGCAATCGGTTAACATGCTATATTGGCCTTGAGGTTAGAGTCAAGGAAAGGAAACTGGGTCGAATGCTTTCAAAATTATCAATGAAGTAGGTTCAACCTCTAATTAATGCTATCCGTAACGTTCAAATTCAGCATTTCATAAATAGCGGAACGTGGGCGATGTGTACGGATGAAATATAGACAGTGATCGACAAATCCAGTTCTGAAATTAATTACTGATTATGTGCACCATAACTCAAGCGTTTGGAGCCGATATTCACGTGTTTAACGCAAAAGCGAAAACAATTAGTTATACCTTTAATATATGTACTTATTTTAACGGAATTAACTGAAAAAATTAAAATGGCTGAGGTAAACTTAAGATTCTTTTAATTTATTCAAGGAATGCATCTGCGATCATTGAGCGATAAGAAATTTTTATATTCGGCAGAGTAAAGCGGACGCTTTTGCATCCGAAACGCCGCGAATAAATTTTCATTAATGGATTTTATAATGTCCTCTTCATTGTTTCAAAGTTCAGAGATTTTAATCAATATGGTATAAGTTGCCATCGAAATTCTTGCAATTTCTAGTGCAGATTTAAATAATGAAGGAATCTTTTTGCGCCAGAAGAAAATTTAATGTACATGTTATTCGATGAATTAAACTTATATGTCTCCAACATTTTTCAAATACCTGCTTACCTGGAACTTTGCTTAAAAATACGTAGAGAATAAAGCTTATTTATGTATATTTTATGCGGGTAGCTCATAAAATTATAGCTTTTTGGATGTTAAAATATTTTTTTTTAAAATTTGGTATTCAGTCCAACCCTAGATTTGCATGCTTTTTCGTTACTTGAGTAGTAAGATGTATTAATTTTCAAGGGTACTCTTAGAATGTCAAATTCAAATTACACTTAGTACGTGTATATGGCCACCGCAAAATGTACCTACACCACGGACGTAACATATAACTGAACCAAATCGATAACGTTACTATTTCTGTGAAGTAGCTACAATGGCTTCAGGTCTGTAAATTAGCAAGATATCCTTCATAATACACAATTTGAAATTACAATACCTATAAATAGCAAGTGATATTGTGTGAATAGTGTTTCAACTGTCTGAAGATGATTAATGTGAGCGTATTTAAAAAAAATCCATGAAACATGAAATAGTAGGTATGAGCAATATAATCCTTATAGTCATTAACTCTCGTCGAATACTCCTATAAATCACAAAACACACAACAATACACCAATCACGGTGTTTCTCGTTCAGGGAGGTATCAAGCTTTCAGCTTAATTTTTCATTTCACGAGCAATAAATCATCATAAATTATCCGTGTGCCCATAATTTTTAGCGTCACTATATTTCCATATTAATGAAAAAAATCCGCAGCGATTTTAAGCTTTAAACAGATTTTTCCCTCGAAAGTCTAAATATATTTTTAAATTCAGACATAGTCAACATTCAAAGTCATTAATTTAGTACATTATACAGAGTGTCCGAACAACTTTAAAAATATCTAATAGCCACAAGCGCATTTAACCATATAATAATAACAATTTAGTCACATGTTAATTAAGCCACAATCAGTCAAAATTGTAAGAAAGCCCACCCATCCCGACATTCATTATTATCCAGTGTGCGATATAAAGTGAATTTACGAGACTAGATAAATGATAGAGAATTCTGCGGGCTGCAGTAACATTCCTGTGACGGGCTATGACACGATAATTAGTCCTGCCATTTAGCAATCTCAATTGTCGCCCATTTCTGCTGATAATTATCAAAATTATTCTCTCGCTGCGTCTGGATTTGGTGCAACAAACGTAATCGGTGATAGATAGCGTTATGGACTAAATAATATATAGAGGACGACAGAACAGTTAATGGCGCAAAGGGAATAATTGTTTCGGCTGAAACAATACAGCTATCTTTGACGTTATCTGGAAAGTCGTACTAGTAAAAGCGTTGCTATCGCACACGTTTACCTGCAACTAAGTTATTCGCGTCAGAAGTAATCCGTTTTTCAGTCGTTTCGAATTCTCAAAAATATATAAGTACTCAACGCAATAAAGAACATATTAAAATATGTCGTTCCACACATGATGCGAGTGTGAGAAATTTCCATTTTTATAATACGAGCCAGAAATGAACATATTTGCATAAGCTCGACGTCCGTTTCTTTCACTACCCTCTCTCACTTACACTGTTCAGTTCGCGAACAGGAAACGTCAGCCAACAGTGAAATCACTCCTATCCCCTCCTATCGATTAAAAGTGTGGTGTTATAAAACTATTTCCGGACAAACTAATATGGACAATAGACAAGGCGAAATCGGCGGCTTTTTTTTATTTTTGCAATTTGTTTAAAAAAAAATAGTTTAAAAAAATTGTGACCAAATTACCGGCCGGTAACATTTTGATCCTCATTCAGGGACATCTCAAGGAAGTGATTATGCAAAAAAATCGAATCCACTAATTTTTTCATACGAAGCCGCCGATTTCGCTTTGTCTACAAGGGATGATCCCTTGGTCGGATGATCCGAGTATTTTACGCATTTCATGTTAAATTCGAGATTAGTGCAAAAATCGCAACTGAAATGCCAGTTTGGAGCTTAAAATGGGTTTTGTGTTTGACGATGGTAGTTCCTCGGATTCTAAGTAACTTTGGCAAATGTTTAGTGGAAAATTTATTGATAAAATAATGTTCTGTTAAAATTATCGAACGAATTTCCTTAAAAAAAATAAATAAATAAAAATAGACTATCCGCCTTTTGTGGATTTCATATAAAACAATTACATATATACTATAAATAATTTGAGCTAAATTTAAGTTGATAGTGTACAAATAAATAAAAAAACCGACTTAACTTTTACTTATTGTCTTTACAAACAAAAACATAATTTTTGGTAAGAAATATGTCCAAATATTTCAATTTTAAAATGGTAAAACGTGATTATATTTTTATTCAAAAAATTTACATGGTAATTCTTCTGGATCAGACCGAATATGAAAAAAAGCCGTTTAACCTAATTTTGTGTATAAAGAGAAATTTCTACATTTATGTCATCTAAAAGTTTTAAAGCAGGAAGAAAACTGAATATCTATCTATTCCTGCTCTGTTAACTTCAAACATTTTAGACCAAGCAAATTAAATTTTTACTCGAAAAAGTCCTATCCGCTAGTTTATTATAAAATTGTCTAAAGGAGCATAATACAAGACATCTCTCGTCTCGTGAGTCAAAAACTTTTATTAGCTAACTTTTCTATTTAAACAAATAAGTGAAGAAAACAGTTTTTTCACTTTGCAGGGAAAACCATCAATTTTAGCGAAAAGTGACTCGCAGACAGCTTATAGGGAGTAAAATTATCTACAAAATGAGACTGGTTAAATTAAAAATCGGTTAATAAACAAAAAAGTTATTGCCAAAAGACAAGAAAAGTGCCCATTTTTTAATTTGTTTATAACTATCGCATTTATTGTTAAAATTTTATAAAACCTATGACAAGTTGAGGGTTTTGTCATACTT
>NW_019416895.1:112479-144266 GCF_000390285.2 Anoplophora glabripennis | reverse complement strand
TACCCACTTATCTGTATTTTATATTTCACGATTTTCTGGCAGAATTTAACAGGCAATGTAGCGCGCCTCGAATCAGCAGATATTTGGCAACACTGTGAGAAATTATTTACTTCGTGACCAGCAACTGGTGCAGAAATATTTGTCTTGAAATGTGGACGATAGAAAATTGTATTTAAATATTATATTAATTGAAAAAAAACCATACCTCATCAGGGATCGAACCCCGAACCTTTAGATTAGTAGAACAACGCGTAACGCTTTGAGCCACGAGACCACATCTATTTAGTTTCGATAACCTGGCTTATATACTTAACGTTGTGCCTCTTGTGATATAAACAATAATTATATTGAATATATTGGCAGACGGCTGGATGCCAGTAATAATATTATTGGCATATTTTGAAGAATTATCAAAAACAATAAAAAATAAATTGTTGCATATTTAAAAAAGACCTATTTATCTGTCAGTTTAGATAAAGTATAGTGCTGTAATAGTATTTTACGTTACAAGTCCGGTAGGTGACTTATTACATTACGAGTTGTTTTACGGACGAGGCGACGTAGGAGCCGAGTCCGGAATAAAAACGAGTACTGTAATAACACCTAACGGCCGTGTATCGTATGATATTTTATTTCATACTGTCTTTGTATTTTTAACGAGCAGAAAACTGTTTTCCTCGCTTATTTGTTTAAATAGAAAAGTTAGCTAATAAAAGTTTTTGACTCGCGAGATGAGAGATGTCTTGTATTATGTTCCTTTAGACGACAATTTTACAATAATCTAGCGGATAGGACTTTTTTCGAGTTTCTCTTTTATTTTCGCTAATTTTCCTGGTGTATTTTAAAATCAGCCCTGTTTACCTTATCTCAACCCTTTAAATGCAAATTAATTAAGCCAGTGACAAAATTAAAGGTTAATCACTATTATTCAATATTTTTTCGTTTTCTCCAAAATGCAAGGTTTTCTGTAAACGAAATTAGTGTTATGTTTTATTACTCTATAAAGTTTTTTTATTAGTTTATAAAGCCTTCTTTCTTTTTTTTATAAAAATCTCAAAATCAAAAATTTTCATTAATTTCTTGAACTAATTAGTATAGTTTCTTTTATTTACTTTTCCATAACTAAATGAACTCGACCATAAGTCTCGAAATTTGCGAGATAATTAAAAACAATCAAAACGCTTCAAGTATCGTTGTGTTTATAAACACAGAAAAGCATTTCTATCAGTCAGTTAGAGATATATATATAGGCAGCTTGCACAAAGTTTTAAGAACTCTTGTTGAGTTTACTTGTTGAATAAGGATAAATCCAAAGTACTGTTGCTATTTTTTACTAATGATGTATACACTCAAAACGTTGTTTATAAACTTATTAATTCCAAATCAAGCATGCTTTAAATTTTTTCGTATTTAATTTGATCGTTAATTTACGTAGTTAAATTTTAAAGAGTACAAAATTGGGAATATTAATGCACTACCATTTTTATCAATGTTCGTGCCACAGCAAATTACTACTCCTAGCAGCTCGCGTCGTTGATATAACACCATTAAAGTATGCATCTTCATTACCCCCAGATATTCATCTAAAGTTTAAATTACGGTAAATTACCAACTCGATTAGATACGTTAATACCCCAATCGACCGTGTTGCAACAGAATTAACATTTTCCCCATCCAAAGTGGTATTTAGCGTCCCGAAATCTGACAGTTTTGTTTTATTACCACATGAAACTTGTAACCATATTATTAAATACCGGCAGAACCTTTGCTGCTTCTAGCATTGCAATATCTGTAGAAACGGGGGATGTTAAATATCATTTGTAAGCTCAAAATGTTAATTTCGCTGCAATATGGCAACTGTGGTAATGGCGCCGCTGAATATTCAAATAGGGGCGTAAATAACATGCACCTGTAATTAAAATTTAAATATCAGTTCGACTGAAATTCGTTTTATTTCTAGGCTAGTAAGGTGTCTTAATTCAAACTTTAGGGAAATAGGGAGAAGAGACTATCTTCAAGAGAGGACAATTATCGGTTATTGATTTCAAATTTAAAATTAATCTTAGATTTTCTCTATTACTATAATAGTGAGTGGAGGAAAGATTGAATTTCCATTTTACCCACGACACATTTTTATTTGTACATTTTTTCATTATGTTATTTAGGACGTCTATAGGGCATGTTTTTTTATTGGATTACATTTGTAAGAATGGAAAACGCATTAGTATTCCGCCCCTTAACGGCGTCTGGAGTATTTCTCACATTGCCCGTATTACATACCTATATCTAGTTGGCATCGATATTATGAACAAGAATGTCTCATGCATATTTATGTTGGCGAAATGTAGGGGAAGTTACCCATCCCAGCGCTACAGTAAACCTAGGTATTAATAAACACGCGCCTAGCGATGTGCAAATATTCACCTTCTTGTAAATTTAAAGCAGATTTGGATTCCGCCTATTTACTTCAGATTCTGGAACGGCTTCATTACCTGTATAGATATAATGATGTTACGAATCTAAATATAATCTCTTTTTATCTCAGATACGGTCACATCTAGCCAATATGGTAACATTTACTGACATCATTGGAGAAAAGGGACGATATAATGTATGCGAGACCCAGCAAAGGATAATATGCGTTTCTCCGCACTCCATTTGTATTAATTTAATTCCGACTTTTTGCACAACAACTAACTACGATATGCACTTTCTGAATATTAATTATAAAAGATGATAATTGAGTCCATTAAATCGTATTTGATATTTTGCTGTACTTTTTCTATATTATCATGTAAGTACTATACCGTACTCGGTTCAACCAATCAGAAAGTATTGATTTAATAGTGGTAAGGAAAAAAGTATATGAGATTTTATTGATTTGTCTGGGTTCGCACGTCACTTTTAATGCAGCATATGTTACGTGGAGCCCTACATTTTAAATTATTCATCGTTTGGATGGTTAACCATGGCATCATAAATCTTTTAATTAAATTTTGACCCGCAAATTAAACGTAACGTTTGAATTCCATGAACAATTTTGGTGGCTAGATAGAATTTAAATAAATTAAAATAAATTTAACAAACATATTATTATGCAAGTGGAATTTTTTTTAAACATTTTTCGTTGTCTCTTGTCGTTGTGCGGGGGTCGGTGTCTTTCACAGCTGACTCGCGTTTTGAACTGTTCGCGTCGCACTAAGCCTAGATAACACTTTTTTACAGAAAAAATAATATTTTGTACATATTATATTTTATTAACTGCATTTACGGGTGATTATTTTTCTTGTAGGTAGATGAGGCTTTTCTGGTTGAATTTTACATTGTTATAATAACAGTTGATCCCGTACTTCATTTTAATGGAAAAACTTGGAAAACTACTACATACTACTCCTTTAGAAAAATTAATATTTAACTTGATTTTATTTTATTGCAGTTTTGAATGTACAAAGTCCTTATAATGCAACGATATTTTTAAAACTCGATTACAACTATCTAAATATTAACAAAAAATAAGTGCGCACCATATCTAAAATCTAATTGCTTAAAAAGTAATTAAATAAATCCAATGTGGTTATTTATTTGCAACATTAACAGTTAACATGCGACACTCCATCGGATTGTTGATATTTTTCGACGTACACCGCAAAAGTTTTACAGCAAAATTTACTTTCTAGATTCATTATAATACGGCTTATATTACCTACTATTTTATAGGTAGGTATACGTTCATTTTTCAAGTTTAAAAACAAACATTTGAACATTTCTAATCTGGCTGACATATTGTCGTATTATTTTGATATTTGATTTCTATTTGCGTTTAAAACGAAAAGTCAGAACCACTGAACTGCATGTAGCATCAGTATGAACAGTTTTTTTATTGAATGTTCTCAGACGCATAAAGGAAATATGACGGTTGTAAAAGTATTCCATCCAATTGAATGTATTGAAGAACCTGAAAATATACTGTCTCTAGCATCTGGAATAAATAAGAGAAATAGGTATCAAATTCTATGCTTCTTCCTATTGCGTTTCTATGCCGATAAATTGTCTGGGAAGACATACTGATGCTATTGCTTTCTATACAATATACACAGAAGTTAACGCTGCGCTGGTGTAAAACAAGCCGGTTTAATATTTATTTGAGCCGCTCATTGAAGTCATAACTATAATATGTGAATACATAATTATTTACCTACTCTAAAAATATTTAAAAAAGAGGCAGTAATTCTAAAAATTCAGGAATAGGTCAGATCTGTTTGTTGTATCAGATTGTTTCTCTTTGCAAGTTTACAGCAATATTTGTTGATTTTATTTTAATATCAGGAGCGCTGACACTTAGCTTCAAAGAGTATACGTGACTTCACTTTAAAATAGTTAATTTTTAGAATTAATTCGAAAGTAAAATACTTGAGCTAATAACAAAAAACGTACAATGTGTTTTCATGGAATACATATATCTGTTTCAGTATTTGATATGTATCTGTTAGATTAAATATTAATTTCTACAAAAAAATTATTTTCAGTGGGTATGGGTCGCGAAGGGTGCTTTGCTATGTGAGTTCGTTAGTCTGTTCAGAGTGTGCATATCGTATTTATGTTAATACTGTTTTTCAAACCAATATACCGTTTTATAGTGTATTTGCAGTTTCAATTTATTCTGGAGCACTGATTTCAGTTTAAATGTTTGACGATGAAGCGTAAACTAAACTAAAATCGGATTAAATTTATCATTGCCTTTTATCCAACAGTTATGTTTTAAAAAACCTCCCTGAAAATGAAATTCAACAAAGCAAATATAAACACGGGATTTTATATGGCCTCATTTTGGATAATACACATTTAATTGTGTGTGAATACATATTTTTTATATAATACCTACATAAATATAGGAGAATAACATTTGGCTTGGTACAATTAAAATGAATACAACTAAAATTTATATAAATAGATATCCTATTTCAGCCATATGTGTTCTGAAAATTTATTTTTTGATACTAAGAAAAACAGGTTTATTACAAAGCCGCCATGAAACATGGGAAATTAATATCCCCCCGGGTACGTTTTCTTCCACGTTGTCCCTTATCTCAGCCCAAATTAAAATCAGGATCGAGAAAACGGAAATCTTTCTGTAATAACAATAAAAACCGGCGGGCTGGTCCATATTGAAAATGTCTATACTTCACTAAAGCAAACCCAATAATATCGGCCTCTTCGATAAAATGAACCGCCACCCTATCAATTAAGCGTATAAAGGAGGACCCCGAAGTGGCCCAGCATGGTTTGTCTTATTAAAATTCGGGTAATAGAATATATTAATATAATTTAGTATGTTTTTGACAGTGACGAAATGTACATACCTACTTACCTGTATAATACAGGTTTCTGGCTTTTTATAATAAAACAATATTTAAGTATTGATTGTATACATTTGCATCACAATTTTATTTATTTTGCTACTCGCTTCTTAATAGTTTTTGTTTGTAATATGTTGGCGTCCGTACATTAAATTCATGTTCAGTTAATGAACCTAGGCTTAGCCTTACCGAGAAAGAATTAGACGTTGAAGCTTACGGAAATCCCTATACTCAAGGAACTGGGATAGGATGATATCTAGTTTAGGTAGGGTTGAAAGGATATTGCGAGAGTATTATTTATTAGTGTAGATTAGGTTTAATTGGAAATTTTGGGGTATTGATCGACTGAAGTTAACACATACGGAGTTTCTCACATTCTCTTTCTCTTACACCGTTTTGGCAACTTAAAACGGTTATTTAATCACGGCAGAATAAGCAGAGAAATAATTCTCATAAAGACTAAAGAGCACATCTTTGTACGTGCGCAGTTCATAACATGGTTAACTGTTCTCTAACTTTCCGTAGTGTTTAGTAACACTTTAAACTGTTTTAGTTGCTTCACATTCTGTAGATATACAAGCGTCTTACACACCCATCTTCCTGCTTTTTGCGGGACTGAAAATGTGTTCTGTTATTGTTAAAGAGTATAATAGGGACATTTGTTGGAAAATTTCGAAGTATTTTCTGATATATTTTTTTTTAACTTTTTTGTGATGTCCAACTATATGCTAATATTTCTAGTTCTATATTTACAATGAAATATCTCGCATGTTTAAAAAATTTACCTGCATACATAAATTCAAACTAGACAATTGAATATATTTTACGTTTTCCAACCCTATTTTCACCCTTCGTGTCTTTAAGTCTGGCCTATTTACGTCGCTTATGATAGATGGGGAAAATAGAGGAACTGCTGTGGCTTTAGTAAATACGAGGCGTTTATGAAAATCCGCGTTGAAAGAAAAATCACACTCCAAGAGCAGTAAATTTGCTATGAATTTTTATGAACGGAAAGGAACCTCCCTTACCGAGGATTCCAGTGACAACAGAGACGTATATTTTATATATTCGTCCAAAGATCGACGGAAGAACAGAGACTAAATTATAATTTCAGATTTTCCACCAATAATAATATCAATCTTGAAAAGATTTAAAGTACTGCTCTCGTAAGCCCCGGCCGAGTCCCAATTAAGTTTTAGAGTTCGATCGAAGACAGATAGATACCTTACTAAATTAATATCGCGAAACAAAATCCTCAATACATTGCAACTTTTGAAGTTTAGGTTGTTACAATTATTTTCTCCCACCACGTTACCTTAAATTTTTGCTTAGTTGGACACTTGGACAATACACGATTGATTGAGTCCGTAACGAGAATTGAGGCAGATAACGGCGCCTAAGAACGCTTTTTGCACACATTGAAATTCTGCGGTGTTGTTGGTAGGCTGACAAAAGTTTGAAGATGTGAATTGTAATTAGCCTAAATTAGTGACGTTGCTGGAAAAGCCTTCTCAATGGAGGTGAGGCAAAGTAAACAACCTCTTGAAAGGCTTTTTAATTGCTCAAAATCTACTTATTAGCAAAAGCATACTTAATACATTTTCCGTAGAATAATATTTACCGGGAAACTAATAAATTCGGACCTTTATATTGATTGAAACGTTTTTACAGAATAATGTTTTCTAATAGATGAATATTATTCAAACGGTGGAAAAATAAGGTTCAGTTATTGTAACATGCGTAAATATTATCGATGTAAATCAGAAATAATAGTAGTTACTTGTATAAAAAGGTGTAGATTAAATAGATACAGGAGCAAATATTCTCAAATATGAAAATAGATATAGACGTCCAATAATTTCTCACAGCTTATGATTAGGAATCGCTAAAGGAAAAAAATCGATACCAATGATGCATAATATGGGTCAGTCATCATTCATAAGATAGGTTTAGATATTTTAAAAACAGCTACAATAATAATTGCTGTCCTAGGTACCTATATTGCAGTCGCGGTTCGTGACTTTGTGAATAGGTGAGGCCCGTGGGTTTTTTAAATTATCTAAATTCCTAAAACGAGTAGGTACTTAATTGGAGAGAAATATATTTCGAAAATATCGCAACTTTTACCCCGTTTACTTGGTAGTCCAGTAATATCTTTCACATAATTAAAAATATTTTTAAATTTTTCTTCGTTTCTTAATTCAAAAATTCTTTGACTAGGTGATGTTAATTTGTTTAGAGCAGTAGTTTACGTCATTACGTCTTGAAAACGGGGTTTCAATAGATAAAACAATATTGTGAGATAGTTTCATAATTAGCTATACCTATGTGGGCATTTGACAATATAATAAGTATCTATTAAATTGCGTTAAATTCAGACTTACTTTGTGTTGTTTTGTAAGGAAGTCGTTTTTTATTTACTTTAAATTAATACATGCCTTGTCCTTATCATTAAAACCTTTGTACTATCACTCACACTGACATCAGACACTACCCGCGTACAATGGAAACGGCGAGTGGCGAGATATTCAATATTGAAACAATTAGTTTACCTAACTGTTTATTTAGGTTATTAGTAGAAAAGTGGTATTAAAATATATGGTGTGAGAGCCAAATTTTACATATATACATACATTGTCCATAATGTTTAAAAATGTGTGCAAAGAAATGCGTATCATTTTACCTAAAAAATAAATATTTATTTGAATTTAACATGTTTTGAATGACCGGACGGATTTAGAAAGATTTGATTTGTGCATATTTCATTTTGTATAAAAATATTTGTTTTCCAAATATAAATATTTTCGAATAAATGTATCAGCCCGACGCCGCCTTCAGGCTTTCGAATCAGCTCCAAACCCACGTTATTTACTGAATATGGAAAATAATAAGGCCTTTTTTGTAAGTTTAACCACACACATAAAAAGCGATGAAGCACTGTTGAACAATTTCATACACTCAATGCGAAATATGACTTTTAACGAAAATTCACAAAATTTGCTCTTTGGGAGTAGTACCTACCTACCACTGATACGTTTATTACATCTTCATACATTTTGTACAAGATTATTATCATTGTAGGTAATTATCATCAATCCGTTGTAATTATCTTCCTCGTTGCGCCGGCATTTTGAAGTCGTTAGTTTTTAATGTGATATAAAAACCCCACAAACCATTTCCTGTCCAAATTATTTCAAATTTGGTGTAATGGTGTTTGAAACACGTCCCAGTGTTGGAACAAAATGGGACAAAGACTATTTTGGTACTTGACAATTCTTTCACTGTCAGTGTGTGCAAGGGTAACGTAATTTCCAAGTTTTAATGTTTAAATGTAATAAGGGTTCTCTCGAGTTTAATGGCTGTAAGGGATACTTTTTAGAGACTCACCAGGCAGCCTGTTTGGGAGCGATATGTGGAAAATTACTCGAACCCAAGTTATAACGTTATCGAATTAAATATGACAAAACCAGACAGAAAGATGTTTTCCGTAAATATATCTGTAGAAATTGTCCAAGATTTGCCACCTAATGCAATGGTATGAACCACTATTTCAAGTATAATATGATACGTAAACAAGGTGATAAGGAAAGAGAGTAGTAAAATAAGATAATTCATTAAGAACCTCCTGAAATTTATAATACTTCTGTTATAAGACATGTAATAAAGTAAACTTAAATATTTTTAATAGAAAAGAAAATAGACGTAAAGTAATCTTTTCCCTCAAGTTTTTATTTCATGTTTTCACAGGATCTCTTACCATCCTAAAAATTATTTCAGCTAAAAGCTGCCCTTTATAAATACACAGACAACGTGTTTAAGAAAACAGCTTTTGCATATGAAGGCACTGTCTGTGAATATTTCGACGTCGTCCAAAAAGCTATAATAGAAATGGACGAGAATTTATCTAAGAACTTTTTCAAGCACTGTCCAATAACTAAGGTACGTCTGATCATCGCTCACATTATAACAACGCCGCCAAATCTAGTTGAGAAAAATGTCAATGTGTTCATTTAATTATAAAATAATTATTATGATGCTGTTACAGAAAACTTTTATTACTTATTATAATTTGATTCATGTTCAAATTTCTTATTAAAATGTCAAATATCAAATCGATGTGTAATACAGAATCAATTCCATGTAATTTTTCATCCATTATTTTGCTATATTGCACCGAGTAAATCTACCTTCTCAATTAGCTTTAATTAAGAAGAATGAATAATCAATTATATCCATAGGTGCATTACTATATTTTGAGCATTTAATTATTTTATATATTCAGTGGTATTTTTATTAGCATACACGATATTATACTATTAAATTCGTTTAGGTATAAGTATATAATATTTACTTAAATGAAGTGCATTTTTTTAGGGTATCTATACCATTTATAACCTTAATGAAAAATTAATGAGAAACCCTCTATTGCCCCTTTGGAGATGTAAGTTAGAATTTGGATTTTCACTGCCCAATAAAGATCTGTTTAAAGGAACACTTTATTTTACAGTTATAGAGGTATAATTAATTGTTTTACATTCAACCAGATACTTGAGTAAAAATCTTATCCAGAAAGTTGTAGTTATTCTTTTAATTGTTAACATGTAACCAGAGCCACTAACTTTATTCCGTTTTCCCAAACTGCCTAAGATTTGTGTAACATTCTACTTATTCTACTTAAAAAAATAACGTTAAATACATGCTGAAAGTTCTACACTTAAGCGAATATAATGTTCTATTCAAGAGCATTTTATTTGATTTGAAGCGGAAACGACCTATAATTTATTGTAACAATATCTAATTTAGATAACATATGGAATCTGGATGATAGCAATTAGGTACTATACTGATGTATTCACTGGAAAATTTTAGTTAAAACCACATGCGTACAAAACGTCCAAAGCAAAGAAACATATAATTTTGATCCCATTTACAATTAGACAATTAGTAGAAATTAAAGATCAGATTCCGTCCTGTAATGGATTGATACGAATAGAAATATAAAGTTTCATTTGAAATGAAACACTTTAGATCCGATTTCTAGAAAATATGTATATCAAATTTAAGCAAGAAAAGACACCTAGAATTAGATTCTAAAATATTACGGTAAATCAAAGCGTAATAGCTACAATAAATCTGGGAAAGAGCAGAATGTTGTAAATGTTTAGCAGTTGTTCAAGCCAATCTAACTACGACGCCAAGGGACGTTGAAGGAGAAGGTCCTGAGAAGGACTGTCCTAGGGATTTAAAGAGAACATAAATTATCTGCAAGGTTACATGCTACGTAGGCCTGAATCCGGCTTGATAACATGTTTTGCGCTATATTCTGTGATAATTATTTGTCAATCTTGGTTTCATTTTCCACCTGATTTAAAGGTTAGTTTCGTGAAGGGCAGAGTTTAAGGGATATAAAAACACTTTTTTAGTTCGGTGCTTTATTACGACGGAAAAAATTGGAAAAGGTTATACCAGAGGTGGAATGATCTGTCACGATCTTGGAGACAGTTGTCGGACAGTGATCTATAGTTGTAGAGAGGAAAAGCTTGCGATTTGTAATGGTCTATGTAGAACAATGACGTTTGGTCCATTTGGCTTTATTGCCTAATGGACTTCCCCGATAGGTATGTGTTAGGAGAATTTTGAAAAAAAAAAAATAGTTCGGTTTAGGAATTTAAAACTTGGGCAAATCAGTTATTCAAAAATTAAAAAAAAATCCCCCGCTAGATCTAGACAGAACTTATTCTCTCAAAAGAGTATTTAATTAAAAATTGTCTTTTTTCTAAATCAAGCTACAAAACTCTACAAATAGAAACGTCTTTTCCTTTGTCCTGCTTCATGTTGGACTTTCTAGTAATTATTTCAATTTTATCAAAGCTGTTTTTCTTAATAAACAAGGTTTAACGTTTTTTTCTTAGACTCCCTGTTTTCGAGATACAGTGTGTTGAATTTGTTACTTTCCAAATGGTTTTCTTGAATTGTTAACTTAAAAAAATATTAAAATTTATTTTGATTTTTTGAAACATGAACGGGACACCCTGTATACTCGGAAATTCATAAATATTATTAAAAATGTAATAACTCAAGTAATTTGATGGACGGATAGACAGGCAAGTCTAAATGATTTAATTTACTGCCTATTAGAGACGGCAAATCCTCAATTGGAAAATTTAAAGAATATAAACATATATAATATTCCGTGGAACAAATATAAATATTTTTTACGCATGTTTAATATTTCCAGCAATTATAATCGCAATTTTCTCGAAGCTTTCAGATGAAATAAAAAGCAATAAGCGAGGATTTGGAAAATGATACCTAATTATATTTTCTTAAAATAAATTTTTATAAGAATTTTTATTTAAAACATACCTTCTTCTTACTGTCGATGGCAAACAGATGATTTGAATTTCAATACAGAAGTTATTAAGTCATCTGTACTAGCAATCAAACTATCTGACAATAAAATGGTAATATTCTCTGATCTTTAATTTTTGAAGTATATTTTTATTGTTGAAAACAACAATTAATAGGTACCTACAAACAAACCATCAAGTGAAATGAAATCTGATGGATTGCGAAGACTATTATTTTTTGCTCTCTTTCTAATTAATTGGGTAAATGAGGAAATTAATATTGCAGCCCATTTCCCATATTCGGTCAGTTTAAAGTTTAGCAAGTACAATGCAACTGCAGTGTATTTTGTTCCAATATGATTCGAAGAGCTTGCGTCTTGTGTATTGTAGCAGTTTCAATTTGTGTATTTTCAAGGGTAACGTGCTTAAAAATTTATTAGAAAAATAAGTAGTGGTATCCGCATATACGTTTTTTATTTAGTTAAATTCGATTTGTCAATAATATATAAAACTTCTCGCAAAATAAGTATAAAATTTTATTAATCTCATAAACAATTTGACAATGACACCAAGTATAAGAGGATGTCCGGTGAAAAAGGTATGCATTTTTTTTTGTTAGGTAAGTTTAATTTTTTCAATCTCACTTTTAGGGACGATACTACGGCTATGATTTTAATGAAAAACTAGGGCAAAGCCCCTTTCTCCCGCTTTGGACTTGTAGATTGGACTTTGTATATAGCGACACTGAAGTTGTATATGACGCTTCCGTGTACTTTACCATAGTCGAAATATAATAAAATGTATCCGAATTGTATAGGTACTACTTAAAATAAAATTGTCAAATATAGGTGCTAACAGTCGAATCTTGGAAAAATTATTCTTAAATTTATTGTTTTCAAATAAAATTAGTCAAATTTCTATCACTAACCAAATTAATTTACCTCACCAGTACCTATGACCTCCGACCAAATCTTGTTACCTGAGTTAATTTAGACGTAGAACTGCCAACGAATTTAATTACTGTGTTTACCAGGCGTATAACTTCTTAGGAGCACCCCTTTGAAATTACTGAAAAGGGAATCAAAGGTCTGGCAATCCTGCGTCGGTTTCTATTCATGACTTCGCCTACAAACCGAGAAAAAAACAATAAAATGCATTACGATCACAATAGCGGCTCTCTACCGCCCACTGTGTTTAGTAGAGGCGTTTGAGATTTGGAAAACTTGAGTAATACAGTCAGTATATTGCTCAAACCTCGCTTTGATGAAAAAACATGAAACTAAAACTATATCTAAATAATTTATGCATACACCATTAAAAAATCTAACCCAAAAAACACTTTCTATATACTTTCTTCATTATTGTTAAATTGTTGTTAAGTTTCCTAAATCGCAGTATCAAATATCTATTATTAGGTCAAATGTCCCAAGCGAATGCTACAACTTTTCAATTTTAATCTGTAGGAAGAATAGCAATTATTATTTTCTTTTGAAAATTACGTTTAGTTCCGTTTGATGTGGGTCTACTTCGCTCTCTTTAAGCTATTTATCGGAAAATGAGCTTAGTTTCATAAATAATAAACAACGAAACCTTTTTCAGACTGGAGAAATTCGTTAAGACAAGGCTATTATTTATTATATTATGCTAATACGTACGCTGAGTTTGGCTGAGGTTGACATTTATATAATATTTTGTAGCTTTTTTAAGTAATGGAATTGTTATAATATCAGCTTTATCTTAGAGAGGTTTCATGAATATAACAGGACTTTTGTAAAATACTTTGTGCTAAAATACTTTCTTGGATGGCGTTAAGAAAAATAAATAAGTACTAAAATTTGTGCATAAGTTTGATTATGTCGTGAGAAATTGAAATTAATATGTACTGCATCTTCTCTCATGAAGATGTCTATAATTTACCGAACTCCGTTTATAATTTTATTTTAATTCGAACGAAATTCCGTAAATAAGTTATACTTAATCAATAATTATATATTTCAACGTGTTGCAACCAATTTTCTTGCCAGCCATTTTTATCATAAATCCAAACGGAACTGGAGTAATAAATTACCACGGCATCTCTTACTTCCTCCTTACCATTAAAAAAATGATCTATATATCCGTCTTTATAATTGAAACAATGGAAAAGGATTTTTATAATTATATTTTTTCTATATCTATAGAAACATTTAAAATTTAATTTAAAATAACACGTATAATTACATATTAATATTTATTATCTTTCAAAAATTAAACAAATTTATTCAGCAAATATACTTGTTACTGGTCGCAAACATTGTTTACATTTATTTTAGTGCCGTCGAATACAAATTTGCAATGTAAATGGGTCCCTCGTAAATAGATAGCAGCAAGAAAGTAGTATAATCTTTCTTAGAAAACTTCATATTGTTGTGCTACAGAAATTCTTGAACAGAAAAGTATATTAAAACTCCAGTCGAGTATTTCTTTGAAAGAAACATAGAAGAGAACGTTTGGCACGACGTAGCATATTTGCCACGATTAAGGAATATCACCATATAAATTTAGTTGATTTTTAGCAGTAAAGAGAATTTTATGCATGAAGCTTTACACCTGTAGGAATTATATACCTGTGTATAAAATGGAACTAATATTGCCACACCATATTTCTAAAATTTACGTTTAAAAAAGTACGGATATTTCTGTGTAATATATGTAGGTATATATCTTATTTAAAAATGTTTTCTAAAAGCTTCATTTGTAAAATTACAATATATTTCCACCTCTGCCCTTACCTTCACATAAAAATGTTAATGTAATGTATCTTGGATACCACTAGATCTGTACGAGGATTAAAGAAGAGGATGAAGCTATTTACATTCTGCCCATTTTGTTTTCATATTCCGGTTAAATTAACGAAATTAATGTGGAGTTTTACAGTTTTCTTTTTATTTAAAAAAGCCTAACCTGGTGAATATTAATGAGGGCCAGGGGGTAACATAACGATAAGTTGAGGCCGCCTTAGAGGGAGGTTTGTAAAAAATTAATGCAATTGCTGCCGCTTTCATTGGAAAGTGAATGTTAGATATAATATATCCAACGTTTGCTTCCGTTTTTTACAATAGGATCGTTTTTTTTTTTTTGAAAAAATTAATGTAGGAAGTAACTCTATTATTTAGAAAGTTGTTCGTAATATAGACACTGATGAAAGTTGCTTTTAATAGATTGGTCTAAATTTAATCTTGTTCCCTTCTTACAACATCCATTAATTTAACCAACGAAGAGGGAACTGGATGTGGATTACGAGTGACATCGACATATTTTTTTTTCCTTTTTATACAGCAAGGTTTATAAAAGACTTTGTATTTTTTCGCCGATCCTGAAGAACTCTATTTGTATTCCCAAGCAATGTTGATAATGTCTAAAAGATATGTGAGTCAAATCATGTCAAGTGGACCCACATTTTCCACTTGATCATGGAATTGGAGTTCATATATTTTAATCAAAAGTAGTACATTACCAACAATCAGAAACTAAAATCGTTTTTTAAAATTTTAATTTTAACAATTTTTTTTGCAATACCTAAACATTTTCGCGCCTTTAAAGAATTAATTGTGTAAAAACCATTAAAAATACACTTAGGGAATTACGTAATGAAAGATAAATGAATTTTGAAACAAAAAATTTGAAAAAGTGTATAAAACAAAGAATTCAACTATTTATTTTTCCCAATAAGTAACTAGGGACAAAAAATTAAAATTAGGTAGGTATATTCATTTGTCAATACTTTGTTGGGTCAGTCTTTAACAAATTTTATACAAAATTGTTTTCGATTGTGCTGTGCTTGCGAAACGAGATTTATCGGGAATGTAGTTGGGAAGCAAGTATACCGTTATTTATTATTCCGTTAGCACCCAGGCATAATCTGATCATTTGTCAAAGGAAAGTTGGACAGCTGTCAGTAAAATAGGGAGAATAATACCCTCTGATTTAATTTTGATGCGTGTTCCATGTTTTACGCGGCGCGCAAAAGAAACTTAACGAATTCTGCATCAGTTTCCGTAATTTTCAGTACGGCAGACGTTTGACGTTTATCTCTGTCGCTTAGTGTGTTGCGAATAGTTAAAACAAATTTTGTGGTTCTTAAGTATTGTTTCCTGTGTGTGTACATTTTTTGTGGGTAAAAACATTTTGGAGTAAATGTATGGTACGGTATCATTGGTAGGCATTTAATTGGGCCTTATTTTTATGATCATACATTGAACAGTGTGATTTACCTAAATTTCTTACAGTATTTTGCAACAATATTTAAATAACACTTTTCCAGAAAAATGGATTGAGCTTAATGAACCTAATCAGTGGCCCTGAAAGTCACCAGATCTAACAACACCGCTCGATTTTTTAGGGGGGTTTTAAAAAATAAGATTTTAGAAATGTTTTATATGGTTAGAGAAAACGTGTATACTAAAAATCAGGAAGTGCAAAGGAAACTACGACCAATGCGTTAATACCAACAGATAATAGTAATTTATTCTGAAATAGATCGAACCCAATTTATTTATAGGGCATTCAGCCCTACAAAGGATTAGTCACTTGTGTTCTATTCAAGGGAACTTGAAATGAAACAATCATTGTTTCTATCCGTCTATAATTGTAAAATTAATTGAGACTAATACCAGTTACATTTGAATAAGTGGGTTATGCTATCGATCGGAAACAAAATCTGTAGGAGGAAATGTTTCGGTGGATTTCCATCAGTTTAAGACCGTTTTATTTGAAGCAGCAAAGTCTAAGAAATGTTTGTAAAATCTGTAAGTGGCGATTGCGAATTGTATGGACACGGAAACAAAAGCGTCTCAATCTCTCAATAAAAATAGCATCGCAGATTTTAAACCTTTATTTCTTGAAATGGTGAATGCCTTGCTGTTTATAATTTTTAGAGGTTTTAATAAACTCAACTCTATAGAAATTTCTGTCGACGTAATATTCCCTCTACATTCCTTTAATGATCATACATTTCTGAGGATATATTAAATAATCGACAACACATTGACTCTGGTCTCGTAGATGTTTTAATAAATTATGACCATTTGCTCTGACCTTATACGCAAAGAGAAGCAGAAGCTAATTACATGAAACGCTTCAGTGATCTCCATGAAGATACAAATTGTGGGTAGGTGTATACTTTCATCTAAATCTAAAGGGCCGTAAATATCAGATATTAAATAACCCTTTATTTTCCCTTCATAAAGCTGAATTATGAGTTTCACGAGATAGAGATGTGAAGTTTATCATTTACGTTATTTACTTTACATTTTTAATTTAATTAATGTGTGCGGTACTGAGATTAAAAAAAAGGTAACGTTTCTTTTTCAAATAGGTTTCGCAATTAAATTTTGTTTTTTTTATCTGCTTCAATAGCGAGAGAAGTCGTGATATTTGTTCTGTTATTATTCTTCTTTCAATATTTGCAGGTTGCAAGTATATAAGTTTCCGGAGTAATTTTTATAAACGCGGTGCTTTTTAATGTTTCTTTCTCCAAAATGTTTGGTTTCACAAATTCCCGATTTTTTTTAAATTTGTTTGTTCGAGGATCCCTCCAACATAATGTTGATCGCACTGAAAAAGTAGGTACGTTACAAACGCATTGTTATTTTAATTTCGAAGAAATTTATTTCATATAAAATTCAAAATCAACTTAATCAGCTATTAAAATTTAATTTTTGACGTGGTAATTAAATTAGTGTTTCATTTAAATTTGCAAACCGCAATAAAATCATATTCTCCATGTGTTGAATGAACCAATAACTTTTTTATTAAAAGATTAAAAAAAGGGTTCATTTGGTAGATACTATCTGTATTTCTAATAATTTAATAATCTGTTAGATAAATAATCTGTCGTTAGCGTCAATAACTAGCCCTTTTTCTTCTACCTACTTGTCAATTACAATTTTTTCATTATCCGGGAATCTCACAAAAAAAACTATATGTAATTGCAGTATGAAATTTATCTAATGAAAGTTTCGCGTGAACCGCCCGTTATGCCCTTTATTTATAATCGCCCACCCCCATGTTCTGGAAATGGATCGAACAATGAACATGTCGTGTTGACAACAATACACGATGTAGCAGCAGTCGCTCATTATTTCAACCTAATTCCATAATGATAATCGCTTGTGTTGATTGTATATTAATCCTATTTTTACTTTTTACATATCCTAACAATGCAGGCTTAAATCAATACGCAACAGTATAGAGTGGAGTACATCGAAAACTACCCCTGCAACTAAACAATTTTTCAAAATAAATAAGTTACACAAGTTTAGTTCAGACAGTGAACCTGGACTGATTAATCTCGTCAGTTACTACCAAAAACGAACTCTTAATTATTCTAGTTTACTACCGAAACTAATGTAAGATTACAGTAGCTCAAAACTGACTTAAAAAAAGCACTTATAACAAAACTACTTAACATATTTATTGATTGACTTTTTTAATCGTTAATTTTTTATCGAAAAATCTTGTATTTATTCTCAAACCGTAATATATTTAAAACTGCGTAAGACGCCCTTTCCACCATATGTGACCTCTTTCCTTTTACATCTGTGCTTCTGCTACGAATATATAATAATAATAATATAATGGGTCACACAAAAGTATTATATTGTATAGAAGCAAAAGCCATCCCCAAAGGTGATTACACAGTTATATGGAAACATAAAGGAGAACGTGACAATGACATTTAATTTCAGATGCAGTGTCTACTCTGGCAAAGGAATCTAACGACAATACTGAGTTGTAAATTGGAATAACATTTCCGACCTTGTGAATTTCGATAACCACAATTCCAGCCTATAATATTTCCAGTCGTCGGATGAAGCACCAGTGGGCACAAATTAGGAAGGCAGGATGTGGGTCCTTTCCGCTTAATCTGTTCAGCACGTGTCGTTTCGGGGAAAGATTATCCCTGTTAATCCAGGGGGAAACTTGAAATGTTTACATTGTCTCCGTAGTGAAATCTAACTCACTTTGTCTGTCCTTCGCATTATTTTTATACAGGTTGTTAGAAGTTTGATTGCCTTAATTTTAACAAATGATGGATTACATTAAAATAAAGAAATGACGCAATGGATCAGAGCAACAGTGCGTATTGCTCTTTGCCCGCGCGCTCATTCTTCAATTGAGCGTATACATTTCTACCACTTGCACGTTTCGTTCGACCAGACCTGTATATGGGTATGGCTAAATAAATGCGGGAACAAGTTTTTCAAATATTTCAATGCCGAGTTGCTGCTTAGCGACAACGCACCTTTTAATTTTAATATAAATACTGATAAGTTACCCGAAGATATGTGCCTTGCCGTGCTACGTAGATGCTGACCAAAGAAAACACGTTTAAGGGTCCATAATCTGTCAAGTAACATGATTTATAGAGGGCATGCTGAGTGATTATCCTTGTAGAATCGAAAACCCTCTACAGAAGTCACGAAATGTACGACTAGGTTTCGCCAGTTTGTGGCCAGTCAAGTCCTTATCCCTTTCCTTAAATACCCTTATATTCGATTTGTTATGTTGTCGCACATAAAAAATTGTACATATCGAAAACAGTATAAAGATAGATAAATAATTGCCACGTTAATATTGTTTCGAGCTTACGCCATTCATTCAATCAATCAATTAAAAGAATGCAAAAAATTAAAGACGACGACGAAAATCTTCGAGCTATGCGAATGATTGATTTGGAATGTACGCGTTTTGTAGGCGCTTCTGCAGCTTACAAACATGAAAGAGATTGGTATTAAATAGATGGATCGAGAAGAGATATAAGGCGCTAGTCACGGAAAGCTACACAAAAGCGAAATGCGAAAAAAAGCAGCTAGTGGTATTTAATTCAAAATAGGATTAGGTACCTACTATAAAAAGAATCCAGTCGTTCCATTCACTTACTTGAAAAGTCTCGCATTTTATTATTATATACGTGCTATGATGTATGCTTTTCGGTGTTAAAATTTGATTAATTCCGAACAATAATGTATTCATTCATACAGTCGCATATTGTTTGAGAAAATTGTGTTTTTTTTTTAACTCTATAATTATTATTATAAAGTTCCATTAAACCCAAATTTATATGTTTCTGAATAATATGAATGTTTTTATACATATCGGTACTTAAAAAAAAAAATGTATTTTACCTAATGCAAACTCGGCTGACCGATATAATTACCTGGCGATAATTAAACCAAAAGTTTTACTTTGGAATGTATGCGAGTGCTAATACCGTTAGACAGTAATTCAATCGAACCTTAATAAAAAATTAACAAACTCGAACGCGTCGAGACTTGATAGGCTTGTCAGGAAGCCAGTGATGACTGAAGAACTCCTTTGTTGGCGCAATAAACATCCCGCAACCGTCATCGTCACGTCGAATACGATTGATACCTCATTCTGGCGGCAGACCAGACGTGTCACGTTTCAGTGTCACAATGCAGGTGTATATGTGAGAAGGATCGATGCCGCTGGTGTCCTGCAGGGCATGCAATCCGTGGTGGATATATCTAAAGGGAGGATTTATTGCGAGCCGTGAGTACCTACTCGAGCGAATCGCAGTTCCACAGTCCTATTTCGAAATTGCAAAGTTCTATAAAGACTTGCACAACGCGACGGTCAATGCGGCGAATATGAACTAAAATGGGGAATACACATATACCATGCCGATTGCCGATCACGTAGTGTACAGGCATTTTCGATGGGATTTCAGAGTATCTCAGAAACTACTAAAGATATGATAAATCTGACACCACGTTCTCGAGCTCGATTTTCATGGCAAACTCGACTGTCAGATCGGAAATTTTCTATCTTCATTTGTTTCTGAGTTACAGGGCGTTTCTCGTTATTGTGACACTTTTTAACATATCTGTATCTCAGCTGTTAAATAAGTTAGAGTTAAAGTGAAAACTGCTCAAGACTAATTCTTTGGCGTAGAATTGAATGCCGGTATTAGATTTTTAGTAGGTCTTAAGATTCCGGAGTTATGACCCAAAGTTATAATTTTTTAAATGGAAATCGTAGCTGGTTATGACCTAAAAAAATTGAGATTTTTTTTTGCTTTTCAGCAATATACCACATGCTATAGTTATTTTTCCAAACACAGAAGATACGGGGTGTTTTATATATAAATTCGATCCTTTTTTACATTTTAATATGGCTGGCTATGAAAATACATACAAAACTATAATTCTTACTTTTACAAAACTCATATCTGTTGTAAAAATATGACGTTTATTTAAAATATATATTACAGATAAGAAAAGACAGAGTTTTCAAATTTTTATTCCACTTCAAATGAAGTTACAATATTAAACGTAAATTAAACAATAGTAAGTACCTACATCAATAAAAACTTTCAAAATTGATAGCTAAATGTTTAAATTGCCGTCCCTCAACTGTCACACATTTCACGCATCTTCTGGCAACGCTTTGGTATTTGAAATATTATTAAAAGGAATTTTAAATATAATGTCTTTTAGAAAATCTCAAAGGAAAAAGTCCACGGACTCAAACCAGGTAACCTAGCTGGCCATCTGATCGGTCCGTTTGTTCCTATCTACCTATCTCCTAAATTTTCGTTATTATTATATTATCACACGAGTATATGTTGTGCATTTAAAATAAATGTCATATTTTTACAATAGATAGGACTTTTGTAAAAGTAAGAATTATAGTTTTATCTGTATTTTCATAGCCGATCATATTACAAAGGAAAAAAATATATATATAATTTATATATAAAACACCCCGTATATCCCGTGTTTGTAAAAATAACTATAGCATGTGATATATTGCTGAAAAGCGGAAAAAAATCTCTATTTTTTTAGGCAATGGTTAGCTACGATTTCCATTTAAAAAATATAACTTTGGGTCATAACTCCGAAGTCTTAAGATCTACTAAAAATCTAATATCGGCATTCAATTCTACGCCAAAGAATTAGTCTTGAGCAGTTTTTACTTTAACTCTAACTTATTTAACAGCAGAGATACAGACATGTTAAAAAGTGTCACAATAACGAGAAATGCCCTGTAACTCAGAAACAAATGAAGAGTTTGCCATGAAAATCGAGCTCGAGAACGTGGTGTGAGATTTATCATATCTTTAGTAGTTTCTGAAATACCCTGAATTCCCATCGAAAATGGACCAGCCTGTACATGTCAAAATGGTACAATTAAACAAAAGTCATAAAAATCAACGCTAGGTCAGAAAATTTGCAATAAAGCAGTTTGTGTTTCACAGAAATGGCACTTTACTAGTAACAAAAGATAATCATATAAACAGTAGAATTATTCCCCGAAAGTTGTTACCGGATTAGCCATTTTTTTCATTTCTATTTACGATTTAGGCCTATTAGATCCCAAAATTTTCCAATTCTGAGAAACTTTTCTTAATAACATTTTCCTATCCTTACACATTGAAAAAATATAAAATCAAGCAAAAAATCAAAATAACTTATTAAGACACTGAAACATTTCGTGATATCTCATACAGAAATAATATACAAAAAAATATATTCAAAAAGCAGAGAGCATTGAAAAACACTTTTGCATGTCGTTTCATTTCAATTTAGGTAATTTATCAAACAAAACGCTCTGTTGTTGCCTTTGCCTCTAAACCCTTACAAGATTATATATGTTTCATTCAACTAGGAATATCGAAAATAAAATTGATAGAATCCTACTAAAAATATATTGAGAAGTATCGAAACAAATCGCGTACACGGATATTGTAAGTTGGAAATTGCTTTCGGATCTTGCTCTATTTCTGTCAGTGTTTCTGCGAGCATTACTCTTGATACGAAGTTAAAAATAAAACGTAAATATAAGAACTTAGTTTCATTAATTCCTAGTACCTTTTTCGATAAAATTATATTTCACTTGTTGTCAATAATGTCTTCCAACTACGTATTTTTTAACAATTAAAAACGTAACCACTTTTTTTAATTTGATTTGACAGTTGAACCTTTCATGTTTTTTAACACAACTGTGCATCATAGCCATGACGAGTGTCAGACAGCCAAACGTTTCTATTCTATTAAATTATATTATTTTTTATAACCGCAAATGTAAAAAGCAAATATAAAATCATCGTAAAATTATTACTTGCGTGCATCACAAAAACATAAATCCCTCTATATTTTTCCATGTATGACTACTAATGCAATAGTGTCCACAAAATATTTCCGCGGAATACACATCTGCACGAGGAGGCAAACGTAATTATTTCAAGCCAACATAAACATAATAACATCACGAGCGTAATTAAATTGCTTTGAATGCTTGTATCTTGCATACAATTAATTAACAACGACATACGGAGTGCATCGTAGCACTCAAACCGGGAAGGATTTATGAATTTAAAAGCAGCATTTACAGGGTTTCATGTACATATTTAATAATATGCTAGGTTGAATTTTTATTAAAACTTAGTGTATCTCTACTCTACCTACATTTGGTTTTTATCACAATCATCAAACGATTTTCAACATTTAAGAATACTTTTACCCCCTACAGCTTTTGGTAAGACGTAAAATACAAGTCCAGATAACCTTCAGGCTTTGGTCTTTACTTGTCTATCACTTAATCGAGAACCGGAAGTAAAGCGCTCCGCCAGAGCAGTCAATTCCACTGTTAAATTATGCAGTAGACCGATATCGGATACAAATGAGGCAAACCCCACCCCAAAGGTATTCGTTGTACGTTTCGCAGTCCACTCTTATGGCCTTACAATGTCCTCAAAATCAAACGTGATCATGATTATTCTGCTTTTAATAAGCTTAAATTATTAACTGTCAATTAGTTATATTATTGTATCTCGTTAATTTTCTTCCTACATAAGAATTGTTTTCTTCAAACTGTACGTTCCCCTTAAAAAAATACTATTAAAAATCGTGATTCGGCAGAACCGATAAAGGAATAAAACCGTCCTTTAAAAAACTGAAATATCGGGCATTTTATTATTTTAGAACGCCAGATAATAACCACACTCCATCAATACACGACATACAACTAATAATATTCATGAAAATTGACGATGTATCAAAAGCTACGTGTCTCGGAAAACCCGCTTGGAAATTGCTGATATTAAAGCACTCTTTGATAAAAAATGTGCGAAATATGAGATATACAGGATGAACAAGCGGATCTACCTTTTCATAAACCGATAAACTGAGAACTAAAATAAATGTAATAAAAATAATACTTTATAAAACAGATAAAATAAAAACAGTAATTAGTAGCATATTAAAAAATAATTTTGGACTAGTATTCTAAGGAACACGAAGGTACTGTTACTTCTAAAAAAATGATCCCCACTTAAAATTGCTCCAAATACTTAGATTTGTTTTCACGAGAAATAATTTTATAACACTTAATAGCGATTGTAACTAACAAATTTGATATATCGAAATAAGTTTACGATAATAATTACATATTAAAACACTGAAAAAACAAATTATATTAATTAATATCAAATTATGTATTTTACAGAAATAATTCTTAAAAGTCAATTTCTTTAATAAAGCAAATGTAAATAAAAAAATTCCGTTTATAATTTAATTTCATCCACCCAGCGGAAAAATGAAAATTGATTTTATATTTTTCAGTTTGTTAATTACGCTACCTTCATTACATTTTACAAGGCAATTTTTTATGTGCGATAAACGTCAACGAGCAAACGAAACAGAATTAATCAAGGATATTCGAAATGTTTTAAAACAAAGAGCAGAGGCAATTAGGTACATTACATTTTTTGTCGTCTGATTTTTTTTTCACTTAACACCGATTTCTTTTCGTCAATCTGATAAATCTTCCAAATTTCAAATCCTAATTTTATTGTAAGTATATTTTGATAATTACGCCAGAGAAAATAAGATCATTTTGATGTTCTTACACAAAATATTTGTATATTCCAAGGCAATTCCACCTATCGTGTTCTTTTATTAATGAAAAAATATAAACATTTTGTGCCACAAAACAATTTTTGTACAGAAGAAAACTAGTTTCCGTTGAAATTCTAGAAATATTAATTTCGAAAATAAATGATATCTAATTTAAATTAATTTTTAAATTAAAATTGTAAATTTTCCTAATACCAACACCAATATTCAATTTCAACAATTATTAACGACTTTTTACCTAAAGGGTTCTTTAACAGCTACACAAAAAAGTTCATATAAATTTTCAATAATATGTAAATATTTTAATTTCACCCTCTAAATTGAATATTAAAGAATTCTAATAAGGAAATGGAAGTTCGCTATATCAAATATCAAACCGAACCCATAAAAATCATACCACAAAAATATCCTAAAGAAGTCTCTAACCTATAGTTAAAAAATGAATTAATAAATATCTGCCCCAAAAAAAAAATCTTTCATAAAAATATCCGTAACCGAAGGTAATTCAATTAACGTAACAAAATATAATCTAACCTAACAAATATCATCTATCTATCCCCTTGTAAGTTTAATTTGATCATCTAACCTAATATATTATCAGTCAAACTCAACAAAAAATTATATAACCTACTAAACTAAAGCAAAAGTTGGTTGTTACTTTACATGATTACAATTTTGACACATATTTCTGAGACACTCCGTATATCATTTTCATGGCAAGACAGCTTATCTTATTTGTATGCTCGTGGCAGTAAAATAAAGAACTGAATAACAAGGCGCATAATGGATTGTTATCAATTGGACAAGAGACCCTCGAAACCTCATCGAATATTTTTCATTTCCGGAATAACTACAGCGGTGGCACGGTGGCAATTTCTTTCCGATGTCGGCATCCTGAAGTGAGAATGGGAAACGAGCATTAAGCGGAATGTATCGCAAACAAGTACAAATACAAATGTAAACGTTTTTTAGATTTATTGGAGGATTGGGATGCTGAACGGACTGGTATCCATATATTCAAGGCGTAAATATCACACAATTTCCTGCTCAGCGAATAGCGCTGTCCAGACAATACATATTTTATATGGATAAATGTGGGTAGTAGTATTACGAATATTGTGTTGAGAACTATTTGATATTAAGCAAACAAAGGAAGTTGAACGATTACGATTGTAATGAAAAAATTCCAGTATTATAAGAAAAATATATATACAGGGTGACCCAGAATAACGTGTATGATCAAACTAAAATTACAGTCAACTACCACTGTGACTACTAGCACTTTGTTAAGTATTGTAATACGGGTGGCAAGATAATGTAGACATTTAAAAAATATTTTCTTGTACCCAAACCGTTCATTTAATCAAAATTTTACAAGAGGACCAAAAACTTCCAAATGGTATCACGTATCAAATAAAAATATTTGCCATTTTCCCCCGATAGATAAAAAAGTTATGAACGGATATTATCATACATCAATTTTGTAGGAGTTGTATGTTTTAAAAAACACTCTGTATAACACCAAAATTTGTTGATTGAAAGCAAAAGTCCACATCCCAAAAATATCAAAATCAGTTAATACGTAGTATTCGAGTTATTTACAAAATTCAAATAAATTTCACGAACTTTGAGGCCATCTAGCGGCCAAACGAAGCGATTTCGGATATGAGTGAATTACCCTAGATCTGCCCATTTTGAGTCTACCAATCTATGGTCTTCCGCTGTACACGTTATTCTGGGACACCCGTATAAAGTCGGATACAGAAATACTGCATTTGCGTCGAACATTTTTATAAAAGTGTAAGTTTGCAGTAAACGTTTGCAGTTTTAGATACAGTGTAAATTTTCAATATAAGATTTAGTTCACTACAATAATTTTCCTTAAAATTGTTCGTTATCTTATATGAATTTTATGAAATTTTGTAAAATTGCTACTATTACCAGAAAATTTTACCATGTTTTGGAGAATCTGCGTCTGAAAGTTTCAAAGTAATTTTTGTATATTCCGAATTTATTAAAAAAAAACGAAACATATTTTTTTCAATTATTTTAAAATGTAATAGAATTGTAGCAACTTTTAATCGGAAAATTATCAATCCTCTTTTGCTGTGCAGAACATAACATAACTTTGCATCTATCTGTATAAAATTTAAAATAGAATTAATTGAAACTAGTTTTAGAATATCATGAAGTTGATTTGGCGAACTATTATTTGTAACACGTTTTCGTATTATTGATATTACCAGAGCTATGTTATATCTGTGCTATGATATATTTTAAAAGTTGTCGGTAGTGACCTCGTCTGTCATATTGGTCCAACTTTCCTACGAAATTGAGGTACATGGTACAAGGCTCAAGGATAAGTATTAGTGCATCACACAAATAAGCTTTTGCGCATTTTAGGAAACAACTAGTTACATTATACTTATCTTTTGTTCTCTGGGAATGTTCAGATTTTCGGAACATCATGCAGTTCGAAAGATTTGTCCAACACACGTGTCGACAAGTTTGTCGCCGGTGATACAATCTGTGGTGATACTTCCTAATTTAACCGATGTAGTGCAATGAAAAGCTAGATACTATTCATCTAGGAAATTGATGTACATGATACGGCGCTCAAGGATAGCTATTATAGAATCACATAAATAAGCTTTTACGCATTTTATGGAACTACATTATACTCATCTTATGTTTTCTGGGAAAGTTGAGATTCCGGACACGTCAATTCAATGTGCTTTGTCTACCACACGCGTCGAGAAGCTTGCCGCCGGTTGTATAACCGAAATTAATCGATGTAATACAGAGAATAGCTTCGCGAAGTTAGAAATTTTCCTAAAGATTTTTATTGCTGGGTAGAAAAATGCGAGGAAGACGAAAGACCCAAACGAATCCTCGCAGAAACGCCACAATTTCATTTAATAAATGTAATCTTCCTTGATTTCTGCTAGTTTTAAAGTCGCTGGTGGCAGTTTATTAAAATTTTAATAGCGAAAAAACCTAGGAAGAACTCTAACTTCAGAGATACAATTAATTTTACTTAACACTCTACGAAGCTGTAGTTTCCACTTAAAAGTCCTTGTTTCTAATATTTTGCTGGAATCGTGACGTTGCTGTTCTTACAGCATTTTCTGCAATTTAACTTTTCAAGTTTTAATACATCACTTAAACTAAAATTGTGTTTTTACTGCTTTATATTTTTTAACGTTTCTTCTGCAGGCTACAGAATTTAAAAACTCTCCTCTTATTTAAAAACAAGGAAGTTCCCTAAATAGCTAAATCATCCCCCATCCCACTTTTTAGAGCAAAGTACGATCTGGACATGCAGTTGATTTTATTTTTCAAAAACAAAAACCGATGGCAACGGATATAGTGATCGAGCTTTTAACATAAGCTAAAAGAGTGCCCTGAAAACCATCAGAAACTTTTATGTAAACAAAATACACACAAAGTCTTTCACTAAGGCATGCAAGCAAAGAGAAATTATATTACTGTGATATCGGGGCAACTTTGTGCATCAAAGTGAAAATTTATATTTTTCCTTTTGCGAAAAATATCGGTCGATAGCAACCGGCGAACAAAAAACTGTATAGGGGAAATAGTTGTTTCGATGTAGTACACAAAATAGATTCGTATAACTTAAGTGTAATTCGTCATGCACAAATTAGAATAAAACCGAACAAAAAGGCAACTGATCCCCACCTACATTGATGATACATCATTAGTTTTAAATTGACGAATTTGATGTGGTTAAATAATATAATAGGATTGAAACCATCAACTGAAAACGTGACTTTTGTTAACGTTACCAATAATTAAACATGTGACCATGCCCAATTATAATAATTATATCAATTTCGAATTATCAGGCTAAAATTGTTTCACTTATTTCATCTATGTATTTGTACAGTTACTTTTGTTTACATTTACGTTGGAAACCACTGAATCAATTGAAGATCCAAGATTCTCTTTTTCGAATAAGAACAAGAATTTCATTAAATCACCGGCAGAGATTTAGCAAATAGTATACAACAGCTAAAAAAATGACCCGACTATCTACTTTAATAACAGCGAAGATAAAAGTTAACAGGAAAATGGAATTTCAGATCTTAATCTGAACGAATTTATTTAATCCTGTTTTTAAAAAGATTAAATTAAGAAGATTAACAGGGCGCAAATTGCATTCCTAAGTTCAAACAATATTCGGAAATTCATCTGATTATCCAGCTTTGTCATTACTAAGATTTAATTTCAGGATCCCGTGGCAGGTTTCCTTATTATTAATTGCAAATATTTTGTCGCAATTCCTTACGGATTCCGTTTCGAATTGACACTTTTAAATATCTTGACAATGGAAGCTCTAAATTAAATTACTGAGTTCCGGCATCGAAGACGTGTTGTCAGTGAAAAAAAAAATAAATGCAGATATATAGTATATCTTGAAATAGTGTCTTGAATGAATGGATGCATGTTCTGGGAAGTCTCATGAAGAATTATTATATTGTTTTTTTTTTTCTGTAAAATAAAGATGTAACAATATAAAATAAGTAGCTTTAAGAGACAAGAAACCGTCTTAGAGTGTTAAAATACGTACGATTCGATGTTTTTATTTATCCTATAAATATCCTCCCCTGCACCTAAGGGACATGTCCTTTGAATTTTATATTTAACATTGTTTTGCACAGGATACAAAATGAAATAGAGGATGGAAAAAATGTAGATTACAGTCTGTTGTCAATTTTTACATACCGCTATTCTATTTTTTTACAATTTGTAGTAATCACGAGTAGGTATATCTAATTGTATCTAACTACAAAATATACAATTGATACAATGCATATAATTACAGTAGTTTATAATAATTAGCGTTGTCAATTTATTCTTTGGCGGATAATCATAAAAAACTCTAATTTCTTAAAAACGCCTCCACTTTGCAAATGAAGGAAAGGCGTTTCATTTTAAATAAAACTCTCAACTGCTTAAAGCGCTGAGATAAATTTACGGTCATTTGTTTAATTGATGATCCTCCAGAACTGATGAGCGTGGATTAATCAGTTTTTTTATTTATCTTATAGCGACAAAGAAATATTACCTTCAATTATTATAAAGCGAAAAAAAATACAGAAAACATTAAAGGAGTACGTGGAGTTTTTTGTGATTTTTTTTTTAGACAAAACTTAATCTTAATAATCTTATCTTAATACATACATAGATAGAGGCTAACATGCTTTGGGGGTTAAATCTTGATAAATTCCATTTTTTGCAATATAGTCAATATTTTTTAATGTCCTGATACTTTATCTCTAATTGTCGAATATATGTAATTGTGATGAAACCTTGTTCTATGCCCAAATTTAACAATCTTAGAGAAGCTGAGGGTCGTTTGAGGGAAACAAAATGCAGGACAGGAAAAATCGTCAAAAAATCCATAAAACGGCTTTCTTTTGAAATAACGCCATCTATAGGTTTCCATATTGAGGTAAATGACATTACGCATTCACCACGAGATAAAGCATGAAAAGACCTTACCAACAAGGTATAACACTATGGGCTTTTGATGAGCCAATTCTTAAAAAAAATGTATTTTTCTGATCAGATATTAGGGGCTTCCCCCACCCTTTCCCGAGATATAGGCCAAAATGTCAATAACAAAAGTTATGCGCAATGAATCCGGCTGTCTCTATTTGTACTATTTAATATACCTGAATAGGAAACATTTCTGAGAAAAATTCAACTCTATGTTTTGGTATGTAGATTGCGCCCCCGAGCGTCCAAGCTACGAACTTGAAAATTAGTTCCAGTGATATCTCTTGATTGATTTATTCATCAAAATTTCTTTCCCGAAGTTCTAGAGCCTGTACTTTCCTAAATATCGTACCTCGCCGGCCTTAGTGGGGCACCCTGTATAATCAGCGCAGAATGCGCTGAAGTTGGAAGAAATTTTAAACATCGGTGATGTTGTAACGAGGACGACACACTGTTGCCATTTAGTGTATTCAACGTAGGTATTGTTTCAAGTGTATTACTAACCAAAAGTTGACAATTTGATTCTTAAAAAGGTTGTTCAAAGTGGTGGTCCAATTTAAAGGGTTTTTAAATCACAATAGTGGTCAACTTACTTGAACTTTTGATATAAGTTAGTTTGAGGCATATTATAACAATAAGTTACAGTAATTTGATTTTCAACCCCCGGTCGGCAATGAACAAAATAGAATAAAGCGTTTTTTCAAGATAACTCAAAAGGGGTAAGAGCTGGAAAAAAAAGTTCCGTATAAAAGAGCATACAATTTTACATAAACGATCTATTGATTTTTTCTTCTACTATTAAAATTAACAGAGTTAAGGAGGCTAGAAGTTAAGGGATAATCGAGGTACAGAAATCATTTTACTACGGAATCAGGGAACGATGTAGGTTGTATAAGATTTAATATCCTCTCTTGCCACGGCCGCCAGCTAATATTAAACTAATGCATTTTCAGGATATTCGCTATTCTATTTGCCCAGTTTAATCCATTTGGAGGCAATGATTAATGGGGGAGTTGTTTTGTATCCTTCGTGTTTCTTATCTCCGCTGTAAAATTGAATTATAGTCGTTACATTTTTAGGAACCGGTCTCTTTCGTAAGGCGATAAATAACCAAAGATAGCTGGTGATAAAAGGATAAGATAGATGCTATGATCTCAATTTTTTTGCAGTTAATTTTTGTGATAACTGTCTTGTAATTGTATTGAGATTATGGGTAATATTAAAGCACACATTTCTGAAAACGTGAACGAGGACATCGGAATACATCCGAGAATTCAAAGCAGCTAATGATGTATAGAGATACCGCACGCATCAACGACAAAACCGATCGTGTATTGGGGCCCTTGTAACAAAGCAAATCGCTGCTGGGCCTAATAACTATTCATATTTTCACATCCGCCCATGTCACTAGCCTGAATGGCGGTTTTTAGACCAAGCAAATTAAATTTTTACTCGAAAAAAGTCCTATCCGCGAGATTATTGTAAAATTGTCGTCTAAAGGAACATAATACAAGACATCTCTCATCTCGCGAGTCAAAAACTTTTATTAGCTAACTTTTCTATTTAAACAAATAAGTGAGGAAAACAGTTTTTTCACTTTGCAGGGAAAACCATCAATTTTAGCGAAAAGTGAC
>NW_019416895.1:47114-109448 GCF_000390285.2 Anoplophora glabripennis | reverse complement strand
TTTTTTCCTGATAAAATACTTTGTCAGCAAATTAGCCTGTTATTGTACTCATCATTTAAAGTAGACCTGTGTAGTTATTTCCGGGTTATCATGGTTTGACACACGCCCAACCTCTACCAACTGGACTACAAGCAATCTAGCGCGCATCGAATCAGCAGATATTTGGCGACACGGTGAGAAATTATTCACTTCGTGACCAGGAACTGGTGCGGAAATATTTGTCTTGAAATCTGGACGATAGAAAATTACATTCGAAATATTATAATAATTGAAAAAAAACCATACCTCATCAGGGATCGAACACCGAACCTTTAGATTAGTAGGACAACACGTAACGCTTTAGGCCACAATACCACGTCTATTTAGTTTCGATAACCTGGCTTATATACGTAACGTTGTGCCTCTTGTGATATAAACAATAATTATAATGAATATATTGGCATACGGCAGGATGCCAGTAATAATATTATTTGGCATATTTTGAAGAATTATCAAAAACAATAAAAAATAAATTGTTGCATATTTAAAAAAGACCTATTTATCTGTCAGTTTAGAGAAAGTATAGTGCTGTNTTTATTCTTTGGCGGATAATCATAAAAAACCCTAATTTCTTAAAAACGCCTCCACTTCGCAAATGAAGGAAAGGCGTTTCATTTTAAATAAAACTCAACTGCTTAAAGCGCTGAGATAAATTTACGGTCATTTGTTTAATTGATGATCCTCCAGAACTGATGAGCGTGGATTAATCAGTTTTTTTATTTATCTTATAGCGACAAAGAAATATTACCTTCAATTATTATAAAGCGAAAAAAAATACAGAAAACATTAAAGGAGTACGTGGAGTTTTTTGTGATTTTTTTTTTAGACAAAACTTAAAATCTTAATACATACATAGATAGAGGCTAACATGCTTTGGGGGTTAAATCTTGATAAATTCCATTTTTTGCAATATAGTCAATATTTTTTAATGTCCTGATACTTTATCTCTAATTCTCGAATATATGTAATTGCGATGAAGCTTGTTCTATGCCCAAATTTAACAGTCTTAGAGAGGCTGAGGGTCGTTTGAGGGAAACAAGATGCAGGACAGGAAAAATCGTCAAAAAATCCATAAAACGGCTTTCTTTTGAAATAACGCCACCTATAGGTTTCCATATTGACGTAAATGACATTACGCATTCACCACGAGATAAAGCATGAAAATACCTTACCAACAAGGTATAACACTATGGGCTTTTGATGAGCCAATTCTTAAAAAAAATGTATTTTTCTGATCAGATATTAGGGGCTTCCCCCACCCTTTCCCGAGATATAGGCCAAAATGTCAATAACAAAAGTTATGCGCAATGAATCCGGCTGTCTCTATTTGTACTATTTAATATACCTGAATAGGAAACATTTCTGAGAAAAATTCAACTCTATGTTTTGGTATGTAGATTGCGCCCCCGAGCGTCCAAGCTACGAACTTGAAAATTAGTTCCAGTGATATCTCTTGGTTGATTTATTCATCAAAATTTCTTTCCCGAAGTTCTAGAGCCTGTACTTTCCTAAATATCGTACCTCGCCGGCCTTAGTGGGGCACCCTGTATAATCAGCGCAGAATGCGCTGAAGTTGGAAGAAATTTTAAACATCGGTGATGTTGTAACGAGGACGATACACTGTTGCCATTTAGTGTATTCAACGTAGGTATTGTTTCAAGTGTATTACTAACCAAAAGTTGACAATTTGATTCTTAAAAAGGTTGTTCAAAGTGGTGGTCCAATTTAAAGGGTTTTTAAATCACAATAGTGGTCAACTTACTTGAACTTTTGATATAAGTTAGTTTGAGGCATATTATAACAATAAGTTACAGTAATTTGATTTTCAACCCCCGGTCGGCAATGAACAAAATAGAATAAAGCGTTTTTTCAAGATAACTCAAAAGGGGTAAGAGCTGGAAAAAAAAGTTCCGTATAAAAGAGCATACAATTTTACATAAACGATCTATTGATTTTTTCTTCTACTATTAAAATTAACAGAGTTAAGGAGGCTAGAAGTTAAGGGATAATCGAGGTACAGAAATCATTTTACTACGGAATCAGGGAACGATGTAGGTTGTATAAGATTTAATATCCTCTCTTGCCACGGCCGCCAGCTAATATTAAACTAATGCATTTTCAGGATATTCGCTATTCTATTTGCCCAGTTTAATCCATTTGGAGGCAATGATTAATGGGGGAGTTGTTTTGTATCCTTCGTGTTTCTTATCTCCGCTGTAAAATTGAATTATAGTCGTTACATTTTTAGGAACCGGTCTCTTTCGTAAGGCGATAAATAACCAAAGATAGCTGGTGATAAAAGGATAAGATAGATGCTATGATCTCAATTTTTTTGCAGTTAATTTTTGTGATAACTGTCTTGTGATTGTATTGAGATTATGGGTAATATTAAAGCACACATTTCTGAAAACGTGAACGAGGACATCGGAATACATCCGAGAATTCAAAGCAGCTAATGATGTATAGAGATACCGCACGCATCAACGACAAAACCGATCGTGTATTGGGGCCCTTGTAACAAAGCAAATCGCTGCTGGGCCTAATAACTATTCATATTTTCACATCCGCCCATGTCACTAGCCTGAATGGCGGTTTTTAGACCAAGCAAATTAAATTTTTACTCGAAAAAAGTCCTATCCGCGAGATTATTGTAAAATTGTCGTCTAAAGGAACATAATACAAGACATCTCTCATCTCGCGAGTCAAAAACTTTTATTAGCTAACTTTTCTATTTAAACAAATAAGTGAGGANGCCACTGATGTATTTGCAATTTCCAGTAATTCTGGTGGTGTGCACTGCATTTCTTCAGACATTTTAAAAACGACCCGACGCGACATCAAATTTCAACTGACACTTAATGAAACGTCAAAGCTTCTTGAATCTTTAATTCGTTGCTAGGATACTTACCTACACATTGTTACATTTTTTTACTAGTTAAAAAATTAAAAATATTTGTACTAGTTAAACAATATGCTGCTTCTAAAGGAGGTGTTGCGCTATATAATATAAGTATTATTATACGCTTGAAGAAAAAAGCTGTTTTCTTCACTTATTTGTTTAAATAGAAAAGTTAGCTAATACAAGTTATTGACCCACGAGACGAGATATATCTTGTATTACGTTCCTTTAGACAATTTTACAATAATCTAGCGGATAGGACTTTTTTCGAGTAAAAATTTAATTTGCTTGGTCTATACCTACTTATCTGTATTTTATATTTCACGATTTTCTGGCAGAATTTAACAAGCGATCTAGCGCGCCTCGAATCAACAGATATTTGGCAACACTGTGAGAAATTATTAACTTCGCGACCAGCAACTGGTGCAGAAATATTTGTCTTGAAATGTGAACGATGGAAAATTGCATTCGAAATATTATATTAATTGAAAAAAAACCATACCTCATCAGGGATCGAACCCCGAACCTTTAGATTAGTAGGACAACGCGTAACGCTTTGAGCCACGAGACCACTTTTATTTGGTTTCGATAACCTGGCTTATATACGTAACGTTGTGCCTCTTGTGATATAAACAATAATTATATTGAATATATTGGCAGACGGCTGGATGCCAGTAATAATATTATTGGCATATTTTGAAGAATTATCTAAAACAATAAAAAATAAATTGTAGCATATTTAAAAAAGACCTATTTATCTGTCAGTTTAGAGAAAGTGTAGTGCTGTAAAGTACATATTTTCCATAGTAATGATTCATACATTCGTGAAAAAGCTGTTTTCCTCACTTATTTGTTTAAATAGAAAAGTTAGCTAATACAAGTTATTGACCCACGAGATGGGAGATGTCCTGTATTATGTTCCTTTAGACAATTTTACAACAATCTCGCGGATAGGACTTTTTTCGAGTTTCTCTTTTATTTTCGCTAATTTTCCTGGTGTATGTAGTAAGGGCGTCAAGAAATGTCGATAATCTACTAGAACTAGCTCTAAGTAGGGATTCGGGTTTTTTAAAAGAGTAAAACTTTGCAGACGAAGCCCTGATAGTATTAGCAAAAAATGTACCACTCTCAAATCAAATAACCAAGTCTGAACTTTATATTTTTGCGGCTGATTGTGGGAATTCTGTAACTGATACCTAGAGCGAATAGTAAATTGGTCTGTCATTATTTAGCGCGACATAAAAAAATAATGTGAAAAACTATTATATGAATTTTATTCATTAGCAAGTTCCTATAACATTTTCTCGACGTTACGTAACTCTGCAAGTTTTTGAAAACCTGTCGCACATAGAAAGTTGGGTAATTATTTGTAGAAATTGGTCAAAACTCCACAAAATTTCTCCTACCTTCGCTATTTCAGAGGGAAGTTAGTTTTTGTGCGGTCGAATATAGTTTTCGGGGAAAAAATATTTACCTAGTATTACTCCACACAAATAATTTCTACATAAAATCAAGAGTACCTAGGTCAGGTAATTTTTTCATTTTTAACAGAATAAAAACTTACCTGACTATGCAGATAGATAGATTTTTATGTAAGGTTATGTTAGATGAAGTTAGTTTTTTTACATAGATTACATCTGGTGTAAATTTAGAATAATTATCCCCTAGATTGGTCGAACGTTATTTGGGATCATGTTAGGGGGGAGGAATTAAAGACAAATCTTGAAAGTTTACTATGTTATTAAAAAAAGTTAAAAAAGAGAAATACAACTATAGTTTTATACATCAAACATTACATCTAGAATTATCAGCAACTGCTCTTGCACATAGATCTATAAATATAAGGCACTTCTTGTACTTGAACGAATATAAAAAACAATGGCAAAACCTACACTGAGGGAAATCGACCAATAGGAACCAAGGACCAAGGATAGGACCAAGGAATAGGACCAAGATGATGTGTATTATAATGGCGGTTTTTCTTATTAGTGTACACTACCATATGCATGCAATTCTTAAATTCTTAAATTGTAAAAGTTTCAAGACAAAGTTAATAACTGACAGTCATGACAAAAAAATCAAGGTTAATCAATTTTTATTCATGGCTAAAGCCTCGGTGTAATCACAAACAAATAGCAACGCTTAAATTTAAAGCAAACAAATTATATTAAACTAAATGGCACTATGCAAAGTAACTAGACATCCAAGGTCGATTGTACCAAGATTGGATGATAGCAATTAACCAGAAGACTAGAGTTGATGGCCGTTATTTCCTAAAACACAAATAAACGTAATGAATGCATCTTACAATTAATAATAATTAAAGTGTCACTGGAAAAGTTCTATGTGCACTTTAAGGTTCCAGCAACACTTGTTTTGACGTCGAAATTTTTAAAATCAATCAAAAGCGACACCACCGCAATATCGAACTAAGTCTGAACAAATTGAATTTTAATGCAGATGAGCCCAATCTCTTTGAAACTTAATTAAGTCAAAACTGATTTACACAACAGCTAACAGTCATCAACGTTAATTCTGATATAGCCATTAACAGAACCGTGTATTTTTTTAAATTTACAAAGCACGGAATAAATTTATTCTTTTATCGAGCGCTTCGACAGGAGTGCATTACAGCAACAGTTCGCTGCTTCGTTGGATAAATTTCTCTTTTATCTCTACAATAGGCTGCAATAACCTTAATTAGAAAACTGTTAATGTAATTAAAACATTGTTCAACTACAAATTAATTGAGGGAATTATCGATCTGTTGATCTATACCGCAACTGTTTTACGAGAAATAGCAGCAAGCAACATTTAGTTTGAAAGTTAAGGTGTGTCGAAAACAACATCGTTTAAATTAAAAGTTTACTAAAACATTCCGCCTTGTTGTAACTATATCAAACATTTGCTAATGAAAATTTGCGTGCAAAGAAAATTATTACATTTATGAAATTACACAGAAGTTCAAACTTTGACAATTAATAAAGCAAACGCTTGTCGTTTCCTTAAACATTGTTAATTCGAATTTCCTTGAACGCTCAACCAGAATACTGCTTTTGCCTGCAATGTTATAAGTGTACATTTGGCGAGAATTAAAATATGATTAGTATATGTATGAAAATGTGATTTCTGAAATGGCTAGAATGTAAGGCAATGCAGACGATTAAACATAAATAATTGTTAAACTCATTTAAACAGAAAAAAGTGGCTTTCGTGAAATTTATAGGTCCAGTAAAGCGCTTTGCGTAGTTTCACATTCCCATTACGTGCGTAGGTCTCTAAAAGCAAGTTTATTACATAAAAATGATTTGTGTCTGCATAATTTTAAACTTTGTGCTGTTGTAGCACGTATTTGTTACAATATAATTTTTACATTTTTCGTATAGCAGTTATTTCAAATCAAATGTGATAAATTGAATCAGGTTCTAAAGCAATCAGTTACCTAAAACAATAATATATTTTGCTATATAAGTAACCTCTGACAATTCCAATGAATATTATATTAAAAGTATGCACTTTTATGAACAAATAAATCGTTTGATGATACATTATCTCGAAAATAGGCTCAATTGTTCGTTACTGTTCATTAGAAACAAATTATTACTATTAGTGACGCGAGGATTTAGTGATTTTTAGTTGACAGTTCCAGTAGTACAATGTCGGTTGCCTATGGTCTAGGATCACGTGGCTTGTAACATTTATGAAGGATGTATATTTAAAATTTATTATATCATTAAACTTTAAAGATATGAAATTAAAACTAGACGGAAATTTTTTTATGAACAAAGCGAGGTCTGTGGAAGTAAGACGCAAACGAACAGGAGACACCACCTACACGCTGTTTTTCTTACACCTCAAGTAAATGCAGGGAACCAGGTTTCTCGGCTACAAAGAAGATTAATGTTAGACGACTTGCGACAGTGAAAGATAGGCGGGAGTTTGTTTTCTTCTGGCGAATTATAAGAGGACACCGCAACAAGATCCACAATTTGTCAACCTGATGCCCGTTACTTTCAATTTAATCCCATTAATTCCCCATCAGGCTGTTTTTGATTAGTTACAGACGAGTCTGATTCTTTACTATACCTACACAATTGAACATTCAATTAATAATATATTTCACCACTTTTTTACCGATGGGGACGAGGTTTATACGTGAGAACAAAATTACGCGATAATTTAGTTAAATTAAAATTCTGAAGTCTATATAACATTCTTCAACTTACGTTATTAAAAAAAACTTGGTTAAACGTCTAGGGCGGTCTTAAGATTGAATAAAAAATATACCTATATATTAGCTCACAGCAAAAAGGGAAGCCATAGGAAAAGAATTAATTATTGCAATTGGGAAATTAACGAAGCCCGTCTCTAGTCTAGGATTCAATCAAGAAATGATAACGGCCTGCCTGTTTTACGAGTCGCAAAAAAACGGAACCGATCCGACCTAGCTTTTTGCGGTAAAAAGTTGATTACCTCATTTGGCAGATTCAGTGAGGAAATAATTGCCGGCCCCGTATTTTTATTGCTGGCTCCTCAACAAACAGGGATCATTTTCTCGTTTTTTTATAACGTTCTTCTTAACCTACTTTCTAAAAAAAACTCATGTAATATTTATAACGGTATTTTAAATGACGAGTAAAATAAATATGATGCCAAAAACACAACTACAATGTCCGCCTGCCTGTTCTGCTTTGATGAGGGGTATAATAGGCCAGTCAATATAGGTTTTTTGTGTGTCAAAAATACTAACAGCATATCACCTGTGCCATCATCAGATATACTCTGATTTGTTTTCGACTCGCAACTTTCATTAATTAATTTGTTATTAACATTTTAGTGCAAAAAATCGCGTTTTTTGTAGTTTTTTGCTTATAAAACCGAAACTAGTAGAGCAATCTCAATTCCGTAAATGGAAAAGTTGTAGGAAATTAAATTTCGAATGAGAATGAGAGGTCCAGCGGTTCGATCGGTTGATTAGAACTGGAGAAAATCCGGAAAATTCGGCATTTCTTTCAAAAATTCATAACTTTATGTCATTTATGAAGATTAAGAGCTGAAATTTGGCACAGAAGTAGAAAATTATATCAGCTTTAAGTGTGCAAAAGGCAGGCGCTGTCGGACCATTAGTTTTTGCGCAATTGCTATTTCAGATTTGTTATGCATTTTTTGATAGGAGTCTGCTTGCCTTAAAAATGGTCCGATTTTAATTCTAATATCGGTTTTCAAAACTAGAAGTAAAATACTATAAAACGTATATTTCAAGTTTTCGTTAAAATGCAGCGAAATGGATGAAACATGCACTTGAACCGATCGAATCGCTCATATTCTTCGAAATTTAATTTCCTACAACTTTTCCATTTGAGATTGCTCTAGTAGTTTTGGTTTTCTAAGCAAAAAATTTAAAAAACGCGTCTTTTTGCACTAAAATGTTAATAACAAATTAATTAAACTACTATAAACGACTGGATATCATTTGCCTGCATAGTTATTGTAATTATTATAGTTGCTAGCAATTTGAGGTGAACAGCATTTTTTTCGGCAACGGAAAATCCTCATTAAAAAGAGTTTCGGTAGATTGGATGCTTAATGGAAAGGCTAACAGCAATGCACGCCTGCCCAAATTAAAAACTAACTCAATCACAATAGTGACACAACGAAATGCTTCCATTCCGGTTTTATACCTCTGTATTTCCTTTTCTAACAGAATGGATATTCCGTATTGAACAGATTGTGCTCTAATCAGATTTTTTTTTTAACTCCGCCTCGCGTGTTTCATGATACTCGGACATTAATAAAGGGAGAGGTATCATTAAACGTGGAAAATATTTCGGTTTTGGAAATTACGCGGTGTGCCTCTATTATTTTCTTTACCTTAATTATAACTTAGAAAAGCAACGAAATATTGTAAACCCCTTGTATCGTGGTTACAATAGTATTAAAAAGACATTCCCTGTTTTCTTTCTCTGCCTGTTTTCCTACACTATATTTTGAGACAGTCTGCATTGAGATGTGTATAAGATACGTCTAATCTTGTCACTGTTCATAGCATAATCCACGCCATAACTCAGATCTTTTCATTATTTTTTAGAGATTATATTCCACTGATTTTGTAGCAGGCATATCCCTGGATATTTATCGTCTTAAATTCCGGGGCTCCGTCACCTCGCCGCTTTTATTACTAAAATTTTTCTTTGTCTCTCACTTACATTACGGAATGTTTCGTATACACGAATTATTATTAGAACCCGCAAGGAAAATATTCCTTCTGTCTGAAATTTTCCAGTAATTTCTATATAAATATCTTCAATTCCTCATTTCAAAATGTCCAGAGATCGAAAGAGCTTCTTAGAATAGCTAAAAATAGTTTCATGTATCGTTTGAAAACTTGTTTTCTTGGAGAGTTGTAATATCAAATATGGACCTTAAAAAATTCCGAAAAAACATCTAATTTTTGTTAAAATATAATAATATTGCTTCATAATTCGTTTGCCATAAAAAAGATTAATGAATCGAAATCACGAAACCAATTTTTAATAAAGACAATTTCTTTGCATCATCGCATTTTAAAAACGGTGTAATGTAAAGTCATCATTGGTCTACAATTTCTACAGCATGGAATTTTGTACTTTTTCTGCGCCCACAGATAAAAAGATCTTTTTGAAATACAAAAAACACAAGAGGGTTCACAATAACATTTACTACATTATGAATAATTATTATTCTTTCTATCACCATTCCATGTTCCTTGTAACAAATTTGTAACAAGGATGGAATGAAAATTCGATGTAGAAAAATTTAATAATGGTGAGGAAAATATGAACAATCATTTATTCTAAATTAAAATCCACCTCACGTAGAAACTTAAAATGTCGCAGTAAAATAAAAATTTCCTACAAACACTCCTTGATGATAAAACATGTTTTTATGGAGATTAAAGTTTCCCTAAACGAATATTAATTAAATAACGGTTTCTAATAAATGCCTAAAGTTATGGACGAGAAGCAAATATTTTAGTTGCTATCATGAAATAACTACCTTTCAGTTCGACGACCCATGAAATGATTTTAAACGGGAGATAAAACTTCGCAATGTACCGGAAATAGATTAAGGTTGACATTACAGCTCAAGTTTTCCTTTGAATAAGTTCGTTTAAGATGTAGATGAATGCTAATAAACAAATGAATGCTCGAGTGTAAGAATTAATGTATGAAATGTACAAAGTTTAAAAAGAAATTGTGTTTAATTAAACTAATTAGTTTTTCCATTAGTAGGAAATTGGCAGAACAATACTCTTAAAGAGAAGTAACCGTCATTAGCAATTTTTTTAGTTTTTCATCACATGGTTCCAAACACGTTTTAAGTTAATCTAAACTGTTAGCAACAGTGGAATCAAAAGAACAAAGGATTCGCTAACAAAGAAAACAAACATGTCAGCAAACAGATTATGGATGGAATTGAAGATCGAAAAAAAAGGTGAAGTGATAAGTTTGCACTTCGGCTGATGATGTTCACCCTAAAGTTTTTCACGTTAGGTAGTTTTAAAATTAAAAAAAAAATACATATTAAAGTCGACGGGCAAACACATCTCTGTGTTTTATTGATTGTTTTAATTTTTTTTATTTTCTAATAAACAACAACGCTTTAGTCAACTCGTAAAATACAGGGTATTTATAAAAATCGAACGATAAATCCGATAGCTACAACATCAAAAAATAAGTTTTTTTCGTATGGACAATGGGTGTTTTGTTTATGAGGTAGGGTACATCAAATATGATATTTTTAAATCAAATTTTAACTATATGGCCTGCAAAAAACAATATATTGTACTGAAATTTGGCACAGGAAAGCTTTTGAAGGTGATAAAAACACTAGTGTTGTCATATTTGATCTTCTGCCACATAAAATGTTAAGTCAACATTTCTTTGTGGTAAGGTTTTTATAGTGTACATCGAATATTATAACGTACTAGATCCAATATATTGTTTACCAAATATCAGTATTTGAAGTTATTTTTACTAAAATTGGAGAATATTTTATAAAACATAAGGGATTTGACAAAGAACATTGCACACACTTCATGAAAAATGTATTAACGTTCCACAACTTCCAGCTCGACGTTATTTGCCACAGAGAAAAAAAATTACGTACCATAAAACACCTCGAGTGTTGTTAAAGATCGTCTCTGGCGCTACTCAGAACTTCTGGGATGATAACCGAATCCTCGGTGTCGCTGATATACCCCTTGTCGCCGGTATAATGCGTGGGATAGAGCAGCAAAGGGGCCGCCGAGAAAGCCACCAGGTCCCGTCGAGAGAAGTGTTTCTTCCAGCTGTCCTGAGGATGCTTGTCGAATAAAATGGGCAAATACTCATCGACCGGCACCAACCGCGACAGCGGATCGGCGTCTAACAGTTTTCTTGCCCCACTCGAGCTGAGCACGTAGCCTAAGGTCCAATAAGAATAGCCGACCTTCACTAACTGATCGGATCCCTCGACCCAGGGCTCGTCGTTCTCCTGGAGTCGCTTTCGCCCCAGATATCTGAAATTAAGAAGCGCCCCGTCATCGTCGATCTACAAATAGTTTTCCATTTGCAAAAGAGAGGTCATAAAAAGTCTAAAAATAAAGTAAATCTTTCAAGGAGACATATTTAAATTTAAATTTAAATAACAATCATGTTATGGATTATAGTAAAGCGGTCTGAAAGATTATTTCAGACAAAAAAACTTTTAATATTAAATTTCAGCAAATTCAATTGATGACCGTGCGCATCAAGTTCATTTAGGCCACAGAGGCCGAATCCGTGTAATTTACACATATTTTAGACGCTATATCGAGCTCCCGCAGACTTTGAGGTCGACTTGAGGTTTGAGAATTCAAACTTTGTGTAACTTTCCCAAATACGTAGTCCCAATAAGTTAAAAACTATTATCCCATGTCTCGTCGGCAAACTTAACTAACAAAATCTACCAACTTGTTGCAAGTTTGCAGATTTACTCTGTTCAGCGGGTCGATGTACTTAGCTTATGTTCTAAAAAACATTAGGTAGGTATAAAAAACACTGGCTTAATAGATACGGAATTATGCCACCCTGAAAGAAAAACGCAATTTATCAGTCGAGCGACATTTTGAAATATGTAGGGCAAGTTGTCAAGATAGCTATGATAAATATTTTTTTTAGACTTCGCCGTGGCTGTTGAAACCGTTTATTAATAGCAGGTAGAATTCTATAACAGAACTGTTTGCACACAAAATATGAATCAATTCTACATAAAAATGGCATCTTGACTTTTTCTTGTACTATTAAAATTAACAGAGTTATGGAGGTTAGAAGTTAAGGGAAGATTTCAGAAATTTAAAAAAATCATAACAAGCAGAAAAACGAATGAATTTTGTATTTTTTTTCAATCTACTCTAAAAAATGTAAAGAGACACGTATTCTTTTTAGCGGCGGAAAAACATATTTACGGTGTGAAATACACCCTCAAAGTTCGCCCCCCAAACAGTTTTTTCTAAATTTCTGGGGTTTTAATCAATATTTGGAAATGAAACAAAATGGAAATTACTTATGATATGATAAAAAACAAATATTTCGCAAGTAATTCCGTGTTTGGGGGTTACTACCCTTATTTTTTATTTATAAAAAAATCATTTACTCAAAAGAATTAAATATATGATTTACGTAAACAAATTGATAAAATTAAATTGACCTGTTTCGAGGTTTTCGTTAAAATCTCTTTTTAGGGGGGTGAACAACAAATTTGAAATTGTTATAAGTAACTTTCTTATTAAAAATTAAAAAATATATCTATTTCTCTGAAAAGAAAAGTTACATTTTTTAGAGTAGATCGAAAAAAAAATTACAAAATTCACTCATTTTTCTGCTTATGATTTTTTTAAATTTCTGAAATCTTCCCTTAACTTCTAGCCTCCCTGACTCTGTTAATTTTAATAGTACAAGAAAAAGTCAAGATGCCATTTTTATGTAGAATTGTATGTTTAACAACTTTTATACGAAACTTTTTTTTCTAGCCCTTACCTGTTTTGAGTTATCTTTGTTTTATCTATTTTCACCCTTGGCCGGAGATTCAACAGAAAACTACTGCCACTTATTGTTATAACATTCCTCAAACTAACTCATATTAAAAATTCAGGCAAGTTGACCAAAATTTCGATTTAAAGGCTTATTGAATTGGACTATTTTGAAACGATTGTATACATAATATATATATTTAGCGAAAGACTAAAAGAAATAAAATCAATTAGCTTCTACCTCCTTCGGCATCTACTTGAACAAGGCTCTTCGATCGTTCACGTGCAGACATTATTGAATTTAAACGTCATATTTCACAAATAGACATTCCGATGTGAAACAAACCAAATTAAAAATGTTGAAACCTTATTATTACATCCGGTGCAAATAAACCTTCAACGTATTTTGTTTTAATTTAATTGAAAAATCTAGTGTTCTGTTTAAACCAGGAATCTGGCCATATTCGCAGTAAGATAATTTATAACCACATATTAGGCCAAGTGATGTGTTTCATATCACGTAGGCATCGTGATATGAAATTCATGGCCTGCTTCATATTCCGTTCATTTTTCATCTCCCTTTGGCCACGACGTAATAATACGCTGGACACGTCAACAAGGTTTTAAATAGCGAAAGTATTTTTGAGAAAGTCAGTCGGGGAGTCCTCTTCCTGCCAACGGTTTATCTTAATGTTACCAAGATGGTCAAATGAATATCTTTTATTGTTCTGACTTTTTTGTCGCATATTTTCATCAACTAAATTATAACAAACAATAATCGCTCCTACTTAGCTTGCATCTGATTTACAGTTGCATCGTGTATTTTATTTTATTTGTAATTTCTTAGAAATTATCTGCAACGTGTTGTAGATTTTGATTTCAAGACGAGTGAAAAACGAGCGAAATGCCAAAAGAGTCGTAAATTTCACGTCGCGTCCCGCACGGTCTAAATCACTCGTATATCTGGCTAAATTATATTTTTATTCCGCGTAGATTTATTTTTTACGGTGCAGGTGTGATTTCCTCCCTATGCTTTCGACACCTCCTTCGCTTCATAGGAACGCAAGGACATTTCTCCTTCGAGAAACAACCGAAACTGTCCCTTTCGTGTCCTTCCCGCCCTTCCGTTCGCTTTATAATATGCAGAGGCAGCTGCTTCCAATAAAATATGTTTCCTGTCGCGGTTGGACAGGTACAATTTAATGGAACGATTTTTTTTGCCGCTAGGAAGAAGGAGCGAAAGTGAAATATTACATCCGCTTTGACGATTTTGTATGAGCACCACAGAATAATATTAGAAATAATTATTAGGAGCAGTTTAAATTATATTTCCTTTTGTCTTTGTTTGGTAAAGTTTTTGAATTACAGACTGTCAAACACATTTTTTTAAATTCTGTTGTAGTTAAATTATAAATTGGTTTCTAAACTGAACTCCGTTTTATTGCAACCTAATACAATACTGTTTTTTTTTTCACAAAGTTCACACTATTTAACAGTTCCATTTACTTTCAGCTGTGATTGTATCATATTCCCGAAACAACCATGAAAAACTTTATATTCGTATTAGACCCTGCTTCTCCTGTTTGATATTTTTTGCACTCGAAGAATAAAAAAAATATATTTTCCCATTTATTTAGACGTTTTGTGCTTTTAACGTGCAAAACATACTTCAGTAGATACAAAATTCAAATAAATATGTTCCCAAACACAAAGGAAGCTGTCAATTTTACAGTATATACTCGTAATTTCTCATACCCTGCCAATGCCACGGGTAAAAGCAAACGAATTTTAATTTCCGTTTCGGGAAATGGATTTTTTTAAGCACGTATCATGGGGTTGGGTCGCCTATGCTGACAATAAAAGTACAAGCCTCTGCACTAAAAGTTAAAAGCTACCAACACCATCGATGTTAGAAGTATAGAGCTATATAGGTCGGTCCCGGTCAATTTAAAAGGATTGTTTTATATCCGGTTGGAAAAGTATCTACTAGTTAAGCAAATTTTTGGCTTATATGGAAAGGCTTCTGGGCAGTTTTTTCAAGTAAAAAATCCAGTGGCGTAGAAGTTTTAAAGGATCTTCTATTTCCAAATTATAATTCGAAGCTTATTGTTTTATTTAAAGGCTAAAGAGCAGGTATTAAGAATATTTAAAATACTTTTGTGTTAAACAACGACAATTTTGCTTGTGGAATGCTAGATGTTAGGAACATATGTGGAATTTAACAATACAATTATGTATTATAGAAACATTTAGGTAATTTTAACATCAAAATAATAACGACTCGATTCATTTCAGTTACCCAGGTGTCTAGAGCACGGTTATTCCAAGAACGAAATCAAAATAGTACACGTAGGTAAACGCACACAGCCTCACCTAAGGTAAATAGAACTATTAAAAGACTTGTCTGTCAGTTTCCCTCGATCTATTCGAGAAAGTTTGTGCCGTCTGCGTTTATCCAGAAATATGGCTTAACATCGAATTCAACATAACAGGTCTGAAAGTAGTAATAAAATTCCGTGGCATATTTTAACACATTAGGAAATTTAAAGTAGATTTAACTTACACCAAGTCCCACTCCGGCATCCCCCTTAATTCCTCCATCAACTTCGCAACCTTCAGCCTGAAGAAGGGCTCGAAACGGATGTCATCCTCCAGGACGAGGGTGTTCTCGTAGCCATTAGCGACTATCTGCGTGGTAGTAAATAAAGTAATTAGAGTTTGCGTAAGCAATTACGGGACGTTTACTTGCCTCCTTCCAAATATTGAAGTGGCTCATGAAACAGCCGATTTCGCCCAGCGTCATGGGCCTGCAATCGAAGCAAACCCAATTAAAAATCAAATTGATTTAATTCTAAAAATTTTCTTATATTTATTCATTATTTCGTTAAACATTGGTTACCAAAGAGCATATACAATTTGTATTGTTTCGTTTGATGAGAATTTGATATATTCTGTCGTTTTTTTTTTTATATTTTGGGATTATTGTAATGTATCTTAATAACATTTATATATATCGTATATAGAAGTACACTTTACTATCGACATATAGATATGGCACTTACGCTTCATACATCAGGGGACACGCTGTATGTAACTCAACCTAACTTTCGACTTAACAGCATAAACGTTAAGGTTTCGATGTAAAAAAAAACTTATTTAGAATTAGGAGTGCTTACCGAGCAGCTTCTACCCGTATTGGAAGAACGAACACTGCTAACCCCTAATTTTTGTTGAACTAGAGAAACCGAGACGAAATTGTTTTACAAGATAGAATGCTGGGTAGTTTAGGACTCGACTTAAAAAAAAAGGTTAACCGCAATATAGTGAACAAAGCCTAAATAAATCGATGATTTTATTGCAACAACGCATTTTTTTCACTGTATACATACACAGTGATGAAGAAAACATAACTGTACGTAGTTTTATTATTTATTTCAGTAACAAATATGTGTAACTAACATCAATGTAGTCTTAACAGCCCAAGCAATGTTTTCATTTCCAACATTTATTCATCTGTTAATGTTTAAAACATTTGGGGTGGTAGAGCGAAGCAAAACTGCGAATTTTAAAGCTACCAATAAAAATGAAATGGTTGACGTGTACGGCTCTGTAACTATTAGAATTAATAGGAACAGATTATTGGGGCATGTCCTTTGTGTCCTATAGTTTATACCGGTCCGTCTATTTGGCGATAATCAACACTGTTCGGATAGTAACCAAACCGTGTTCAAAACAAACTTAATTTGAAGTTAAATCGTTACGGCGAACTGGACATTTATGTCATTTCCGTACAATTGCAAAGCAGACAAACAAACTTCGCTATTTACTGATTGCATGTTGCAGCGTAAAGGGTAAACCCTTTAGTTTATAAATTTTTGTTTTTAAATACCATAAAAAGTAGTTTTACCAAGTACTAGTTATTACAAAAGTACGGAAATTTCGCCAGAATTACGATATATATATTTAAAACGAGCATCACGATACTCCGAATCTCCGTTTAGTCACTTTAAATATTTGATGAATGCGGATCTGGACTGTTTAAAGTGAAACCCAGAAAATATTTATATATGTAAATATAAATTGAAAGATCAAAGGGTGTTTTAATATCTTGGAATGGAGAAATTTTCGTTAAATCTAGAACTTAATCAATTATCTCTTCTTTCTGGATGTTATATTTTTGTGGTAACGTAATATTTATTTATATACGAGTATGTATATATGGATAATAAAATATAAGCTTAAAATGAAACTTGATGCAGGTTCACACATTCTCAACAAAAAATATTCTTAAATCGCACCTACGCTTTGGGGAGCATCTCTTCAATATTGTAATTACATAACTTTAGGGATAATAACAGTAAATAAAATATATTCCCTGCGTTTTACCAATTTCGCTCACGTAACATTTCCACATAACAGTTCTATTTCCAAATGGAAGTAGGAGACTTATTTTCTTATTTGTTCAACTGATACATGCCAAAGAACAGAGTTAATGAACCACGAACCTGAGTTGGTTACATCTTTGTATACGAATTGAATAAATATGTTTAGTTGATTAATGACAACACAGCTATTGCCCCAACAGAAAAAGAAACCATTCACTGTTGCCAAAGAAAATACCTGATATCTTTCAAAGCCATCGTCATTCCTTTAAATGTATCGTTTCACCATTTCCCTGATAATGGACTCCAAACAGAATTAGTTCCCGAGCACAGACAGTATCCTCCTAAATCAATACCGTGGGTTGTTTGATTATTTTTATTACATTCTACATAGTCTTCTAAACAGGAATAAAAGTGCGTTGCATAAAATACCCTTACAGCCCCTTTGACTGTCACATTGAAAATAACTTATTTTAGTAATATGTACTAATTAATTTATTAGTATTTATTATAATCTTCCAAAGATTACAGGAAATGTAAATTATTTCATCGCGAAATTTAATTACAGTGTCAATCTTCACAAGACAGTCTTTGGTGGTCCCTGATGCCCATAACAATTTTCATTGAACACTATACGAAAACATAAAGCTGCGATAATGCTTGAATCGTGTTTAAGTTTAATTCCGTTGATTTATATGAACTCTCTCTAGTTTTCATTATTCTTGTACAAACAACTTAATTTCGACTGCAAAGTCCTAAGGGAAGGGTATGTTTAACAACTTCACAACAGTCTAAGTTTGATTTACTTGCTTTAAGAAGTTTTCTCGAACTTTGTATAATGTATGTACTAAAACATATATCTTTAATAAGCTTCCTACCACTTAGTTTAGAAGTAATACCGGTTAGAAAAGCACAGAGACGGTTTATTAGGTATATTTTATTCGAAATAATAAAACTATCCAAAGCCCGGGATATATGATATAAAAATGTCGTAAGGCGATTCGATAGATCTGCGTTATGTGTGCATTAGGACTTGAGTTTGTAAATTAGTCTCCTGTAAAAAATGGACCTCCCTCCTTTCGAAACGTCATGATTGTGTCAGTTCCTTTGATGGATTAATCATGCACGCTAGACAATGATAAATTACGGATTGGTCCTGTACTGTTTTCATCTACAGTTACAGCATCTAGAGCTATTAAAGTCAGTATCAATTTCAAATTTTGCTATTCTCTTACCACCCTCATCAAACAGGTACATGCCTCTGGCAGTGGCTTAACCACAACGCCTAGAAAATTTACATATACCCACATAGTTTAACAATCAAGTCTAACATTTAATCTTTAACGGATGGGTATCCATAGAACGCCCGTTTAAGGGAACAATTAAGCCAAAGTTAAAGTAATCAAAAGTGGATGTTCTACATACTTGGTAAATATTAGCCCAGTTATCTACAGAGCATGAAAACATTCAACGGGTTGTTTTTCAGAAAATTTGTTGCGGAGTTTTATAAGATTCTACGTACCTTTTATGATAGGGGTCCTTAAATTCAGGCATAAATTGAATTCCTTCCAAGAAGCTTTCATTTAAATTCCTGAAAGTAAAAGAGAAATGTAAGAAAAACAAGGGGATAATATGCTTAAACTTTAGCATTGCTTACAAACAAAACATAGGTGTCATTATAAAGAATCCCAAAAGAAAATTTAAAGGAAAATAAAGCTTATACAGCTTTCAATTATTCATTCTTAAAATATTTATACAAAATGTATCGTAGCTTTTATATTTGTACATTTAGTTGTGATAGCTTTTTAAAATATTCTGATATGAAATAGATTACCTTAAAACAGTGAATAAAAAAACTGATACAAAAGTAATTACATTTCAAATTACTTGTCTGTTTTATGTGAGAGTTAAATCTTTAAAATGGAGAAATTTATCCCCGCAACTTTGGGTTTTCCCGTCCAGTTTTGTTCATCCGCTTGTTGTATAGTTGTTCAGAGTTCCCCTTTTAAAATTTTCAAACAAATACTTGAATGGATTACCTTATATTGTAGTTATTAAAACTGCAAATACCTGCACAGTTTAAATGCGTTTTGAAGTGACTATGTACTCATGTTTAGTTATTAACGCTATACTGTAAGTTTCTGCAATATACATATTTAGTTTGCAAGGGGCTTATAATTCATTTGCTGGAGTTTTAAATATCTCACATAAAAACATATATAGCAACTGTATTTACCTCTTTTTAATATTCAACTTTAATTAATAATTATTTGATTACATTAATCATCGCAAATATATTTTGAAGTCCCTCTTTGTTTCAGAACACCGAGACATGGAGGAATATTTCCTGAACGCTACGGACGACGCGTTCAACGCGACCCTCAACCTCGACAACTCTACCGGCGACGTCCTCCACGAGAACATCGTCCACCTGTGCATATCCCTCCTGCTGGTATGCTGCCTGCTCGCAATGTGCGTCAACTGCGTAGTCATCGTCAGCGTCTACTGGATCCGCAGTCCGATGACGCCCAACTTGAAAATCAGCCTGAGCCTCGCGATAGCCGACGCCGTAAGTTCCAGCATGACTGGACTAATGCTCTTCCTCGACGAGATTCAGATTTCAGAACACCTGGGGGTAATCCCGTGCCTCATAGAACTGATTAGGCTTAGCGGGATAGTCATCACCGTCCTCCACTTACTAGCGCTAAGTCTCAACCACTACATAGGCATTATGAAGCCCTTGCATTACAACTCTATAGTTACGAAACGCAAGGTGTCCACGGTGATCGCTTTGTTGTGGATCTGCCCGGTTGTCCTGCTGGTGATACTCTGCACGATAGAGAGCAAAGGTGCCCTTTTCGAGAACATCCAGAACAACACGAGCTCGGGGCAGATATTCACCACGTTCCTCGCGAGGATGAGCTACGGCACCCTGTTCTTCTGTCCCATCGTGCTGATGGTGTTCTGTTACACTCACATCCTGATTACCGTCAGGAACCAACAGCAGAAATGGAAGAACTTGTCCAGGCTGGGCAGTTCGAGGAATAAAGGGCGCAACGTCAACGGCAGATCGAGCAGCCAGAAGGCCAACAGGGAACAGATTAGGCTCCAGGGGAACATAAAGGCCATCAAGACGACGCTGCTGATTCTGGGATCGTGCTTCATTGGGTGGATGCCGGCGCTTTTGTTTTTCATTTTGATGTGTAGAAACGACTGTCCTATAAATGGGGAAACTCTCAATACGCTTAACCAAGAATATAAATACGAAGTGATGACGCTTCGCCTAATAGATAATATGTTAGTTATTATGAAGATGTTAGCTAATCCCATCATATACACCATTCGGATGAAGGAGATTAAGGTAAGAAGACCCTTTGCTGATTGCGCCCATTGCCTTAAAAACATATCATATTATATTGCGCATATAAGTTTTTTTTTTAATCTTCATTTCATAAAAAAAAGTATATAAAAAAAATCGTCCTAAAGAAGTTGACAAGAGGAATTTTTAAGGGCCAACAATATTGAAATTTGTCAAAGTGGAACTCGAGTAAATTGCTAAGAAAAAAATTAAGATCGTGTTCGAACAAATAAACTTTTGTTTACGAGATTTCCTTGTTAGCGAAAAACGTGTTTATTGTTGGTCTTCGACGCGGGCATACAAAAAGAAAAATGTTTTCTTTAATCAGTAACTAAAGGCTGACGAAGTTTAGAATAAAAAATAAAGCTTTATGTGAACAAACAAACGAGATTTCCTCCGCCCATGCACTTAGAAAATCGGATTTTCCGTACAAAATCCCTCGCCTTTCAGTTCCTTAGAATTCGATATTAACCCATACGTTTATTTTAAAAAATATATAATCCTCAAAACAAGTCAGAAATGCCGTGCAATTTTATATTTTATAAATTAACGCTATGAAACTTTTCGCTGATTAATTTTTATTAAACTCTATTTTCCCACATATCAAAATTATAAGGTATGTCTGCTAATTAAATTATATGCTTGAGCTACTAGGGAATATTGTTTATAATAAGCAAACATGGAAATTCACTTAACTTTTGCGCTCACCACAGGATGTTCTGTTCATTTTAAAATAAATTAAAGTATTTATCAAAGATCGATGAATCTTATTCTTAAGCTTCTCGTCTGCATGAATTGACAACGAAAGATAAATAATTATTTCCATCTTGTTAATAGATTATACCGACAAAAACATTTAACGTTAACCGTTAAATATATTTTCCTGAAGTGCAAGGAACTGAAATTTCAGGACGGTTAAGCAAGAAACACCTTCGAATTAAGTAACATTTCCGAAAATTCGTTCACCACGTCGTTCAACTGAAGTATAAATCATAATTAACTTTCCCTCAGTTGAATAATTCCAGATGAATTATATATGGAGTTTCCGCCGTTTCATCTAATTAGTACAATGAGTTATCAAGTGCGCTGCAGGAGACAACACAATACCGAAACGTCTGAACACTGTTTCTGCGTTTGGTCTCGCACGATATTATCGCCATTTCGTTAAATCTGTCGTTCTGTTTCCATGCCTACTCTATGTTTTTAAAACTTCCGTCAATTTAATTGTAATAAGCTCTTGTTCGTTCGTGGAACTGAAACAAAATGTCAGCATAACATATCTTAACCTCCCATATTGATTTATTTGTCTTTGTGGCAAATCAAGTCAGCGTCAATTACGCTGCTGAAATTTACTTAATTTTAACTTCGGGTAAATTTAATTTCGCCTTCAGTTTAATCAGACGAATTATCCGTTCTGTTTCAGGATAGCACCCATCGGATGTACCTGGCCCTGGCGGGCATATTCTGTCCAGCCAGAAGGAACAACAACGCATACAGCATAGCATATCAATCGTCCAGGAAGCAGAACAGCGTGGTCACCTCCCAAATCCGACTAAATTCGTTTCGGAACAACCCGACCGACTCTCACGTCATCTGACCCGACGTGGAGAACACGTTTTTATAAAATAACCGTTAGGTGTAATCATATCTCGGTGGATAATCATTGTAATAGGTGTTTTTGTAAATATTACCTCTACCAACTTAAGGAGCAAGTACTGAAATGGTTGCTGTCTGTGTTGAGATGCAACGAAATTTGTAAAAAATGATCCTGACTTAATTGTTTGTGTATTTCCGTGTATATTTAAATGATGTCAAATAGTACTGTTTTAAATCTTATGCGACTAGATTGTGCTGCTGTTTGATTTATTTATTTACGTGTTTGTAATACACAGAGTGGATCTTAAATGCGTGGACATATTTCGACTGTGTAAGTATAATTCTTGGTCTAAAAGTTATTTTTCAAAATTACAAATATTTACGATGATATTATTATTTTATTTTATTTATTTTTTTTAGTAATCCTTTATACATATGTATTGAGGTCTGTTGTCCGCGTAATCATTTATACCGCCACACCAAAGAAATGCGAGATTGCCAAATCGTACATGGGAAATTTTATGTAGAAGAAGACAAACAGCTCTTAGTACACATAACCACTAACAACACCACGTTTAAAAAATGGATCGCAATACACAAATGACGAATATTAGGTAAGTCTATATTGAGAAATACGTATTTTAATTTTGTACGATTATTATCAAGTCAGTGACTTCAATGACGTAGCATTGTTTGCAGTAAATTACCCCGGCGCGGCGGCACACAAAATAAAAAAAGTGATCGAATTTAAATTTAAAGTCTGCTGAGCCTCAATACCCAAAAATTTTGCAAAAATCGCGAAATATCGCAAAAAAAATTGAAATTGTGAATCCCAACAAAATCTTGAATATGAATAACTTCCAAATAAATTCGACTGACTCGAATTTACTTTCTTTAAGGTCTTAACTTAATTCTTTGATGGTTTATTAAACAAAAAAAAAATTTTTTTGCACATTATTAAACTTTGACAAATAAATTTCACGGATTTTTCATGAAATATTTTAATTTTTTGTTATTTTTTGTTTTTTCAACTATTATTTCAATTTTTTAAGAAAAACAAAATGCACCATCTTAAAGTAGAGATTTTAAGTTTTAAAAAGTGCTCTCAGAAAGTTTCAATATCACATTTACAACTATAGTTTCTATATCTATAAAGTATGGCCTAAAAAGTCAAATTTGTGATTTTTTAAAATTATTGAATTTGTTGGGCTCAATATTTTTCAAATTAAATTTGATTAAGATTTTTTCCATATCGCTCACCGTTTCAATCGTCATTTGAAGAGTAATCTGTGAAAGTTACAGATATTTATTTTAAAATTTAAAAGAATGACACCTATTTTATTATTATTGTACAAAATTATAGAATGACGTAACTTTGTATACGTACTATATATATTTTTTTTTCTCAAGTTTAAAGACATAAAATTTTGATAGCCGGATGACTCATTTTTATTTAAATTTTTGTGAGGTCGATTTGATCAATTATATCAAAAGTTATAACAAATTTAGTGTAGCGCGCTCGGGGCCGCGCGTTCTTCGATTCGCATTTTAGAAAAAAACTTTATTAACATTTTTTATGAATAATTTCCTGTTCTTTCGAATGGCGCAGTAATTTTTTTTTAAATTATATATTTTTATATATTTTGCAAAAACTGTAATTTTGCAACTAATTTGTTAAATAAATAATTTAGCGAACACTCTACAGTTATCTGACAACTTTACAAAGCGAAAAATAAAAAATTCTCTCTTCCCGTAATTTTCGCGAATCTATCTTGACTCCACTACATGTTCTACACACAGTAACAATAAATATACGCGTATGCATTTAAGGTTCACCCTGTTTGTGTCTCTTGCATGTTGCAAGTGATTATAGAATAGATAGATGTCCACAAATTTTGTTCTTGACTGATTTAACTTACGGCCTTTGATGTTCTACGTATATTTTTTTTTGTAATTAAATGTTTAAATCAATGGGGAGTTTTAGTTTGAGTACCCTACCTCATTTATTTATAGAATCTTGAATGACGAACACGCTCAGCCACTATTTTAAACCTACCGTATAATGAATGGAACTGGGTCATCTCTTGAATTACCTACGAGGTCCTTTTAAATATGACCACACGTAGAAGTAAAATAGATTACAGGAACGACGCGTCTGATCTAAATTAAGCATAGTGGGACGATGAGTAGCTAGCGACGTGACAAGAATTATCATCACGTTGCACTTAATATCGACGCAGACGAGCAAAAAAAAAACAGAATAGCGTTGAACAGTGAAAGTCTCGTTCAAAGCTGCGGTCGTAAAAATTTCGCCACTCGAGGTATTTTTTTGCATAGGTACTTTAAGTACACACATTTCCCTTGCCATAACGGTTGTAACGAGAATTTTGCCTAAGGCACGCATTCAAAGTATTCGAAAATACTTTTCAAGACTATTTTTCGCGGTCAGTATAACTTTTCCTGCCTTCCATTTTCAATCATTTCTAGAGAAATATGCATATTACCACAACATTAAATCACAGACAATATAACTTATCGCTTCAGACTGCGCGTTAAATCCTGGAAATTGTCAACCTAAAAAATAAATTTAATGCATTTAATTATGAATTCAAGAGTTATATGGAATTTATCTTTTGTTTGGAAATCACATTTATTTGTGTTAAATACTAAATAAAATAAATCAACTTAGAATTAAAACTATGAATTTACCTTTATCGCACACTATAACTCTGTCTCTCTCGCATACAATCAGACAAACATGACAGAAACGAACCTTCCTTTAAGATTACATGGGATTTATCATTATCAGAATAAAACATAATTAAACTGTATTATTCAAATAACAATAATGTGCAAAAGTTCTTCTGGATTATCGGCAAATTTATTTTGGAGGAAGAATCCCGTCAGCGAACACTGTAAAAAATATTATTAGAAACCTTAGGTGGCCAGAAAACAATCACGATCTCGGTCCCTTAGACATATTTTTGTGGGGACACCTTAACAAAATATATTATTAAATACCTCAAAATTTACAAGTATTGAAAGAAAAAATACAAAGCAATATATAGTAAATTCAAGCATATTTTCAACTGTATCATCATGTTGAAAATGTGTAAAAATTGGTAGGTATTTTAATGTTATTTCGTTTTTAGGTATTCTCCTTATGTTGTTGTAAAGGTTAGTTATAAAAATCGTTGTTTGTTATTTCAATAAGGATATATTTTAATTTTTTTAATGAGTCTTTACTTTAAACATATACTCCATACCAGCAAATTTTGATAATGTCAAAAGAAATAAAGGAAAAAACGTACATTTGTATTTAAAGTTTTTTTCTATCTTTAATTATTAAACCTATAAGTGGGTGTCAAAATACAAACAAAAACCATGTACCTACGTTCCGCGAAGTACTAATAACCCACCTTTTATATTAAAATAAATTTATCATCATCATCAAATATTAAAAAAATTATATTACAAGCTGTTTAAAATATCACTACGAATTTTGTTTATTTGAAAATTCGTTCATTTAAAACATTTTTATCAATACCTACATTTAAGTAAATACAGTAACGCAAAAAACAAGCATTGATTAAAAAGTGTACAAAATAAATCCATAAGTACGCGTTGTTTATATGTTGCTGGGGTACACGTAGGAATGCGGTCCGCTGCATTTGATTCTTATTCTGCTGTTGGCGTACTCTATCGGCAATTCGGAAATTTAAAACTGTTGTCCTATTCCAGTAGCGGTTTGGAGCAAAGCTTTATTGTCTGTGTGACTTTTATTATTTGTGTGAAACATGGCGCTTCTACGGTTTAACGTTTAACATTAGTAAAAATTCTAGTTACAGAATCCAATCAAGGAAAGTACATTTAAAAAAAGAAACAAATAGACCATCCTGTCTCAATATCGACATAAAAATAATATGTGAGATAGAAAAAACATTACGTCGCAACATGTTTGTAGTCGAGTTATCCAATTTTGAAGTATCGGCCCGTTCCGTAAAACTTTTTAAATCCGCTCACCCAAATATCTTTAATACCATTTAAATCCCTTCTGGCTCATATTTCGTAATTTAATGGTTCGATTGTGGCTTCAACCCATCAAAAATATAACGTACGTAGCGCATTGATCCGATTCATGTTCAACACGGACTGGATTAAGCTGGACAAGCCGAATTTCACTCGGATGACCGCACTGCTGACTGATGTATCAGAATGATCGGGTGCGATCAGCCGGATAATACGGAATGGGCTATTGAGATCATTGAAAATGCTTTATGGATAAAAAACATGAATTTTTTCCTTCCGGCAAACTCCTCAACTTCTGCCGTTGTTCCACAGCATATGAAATGTGTTTCTTTATATCGTGCGCTATTTTGTTATCTTTAGAAATTCAAAAAAATGCTAACGTTAAAGTTAAAGGATTTTTTTATCAAATCAAACAAGTAAACGTCGAAATCAGGTCCAAATAAACAGACTTAGTTTTTTTTTTGAGATAATATACTATATACATACACATATTTGCATGATTGGGATAAAAAACATTTTATTTTTTCATTTACGCTTACTAGTCCAAGCATTATAGAGAAATGCTTACAGAAATTATTACCTAGACAAAAAAAAATGATCGTATAGGAAATTAAATTTTAAATTGAGTTTCTTGTTCTTTAAACTCGATCCAAAATGGCGAACATGGTTAAAAAAAATCGCAAATTTGCAAAAAACGGTTTTTCTAAACTAACTAAAAAAATATAGCACCGATTGAAAAATTTTAAATGAGAAAGTTGTAGGTTTTAAAAAGATCTATCGACTGATTTTTTGTAAGTATCGATTGCTCGTTTACGTCTACGTTCCCATACTTTCTATTTACTGCAAGCATAGTCCGCGACAAGCCAAAAAAATTACATTTTTGAATCTTTTAAAAATATTAATTATTTTTCGAGATATATTAACCTCCATCAAGCGCATCGCTGTAAAATGTTAATTGAGTCCTCAAATTTTTTTTTAAATAAAAAAATTATCTCGGCTCCAGAAGGTCGCAGAAAAACGTTTTTCTTTTTAAATTCGTGAAAAAATGTCAGCAGTGTCTTTCTTTAAAAGTCATTTTCATAAAATAAAAATTGAAATGGTTATTTGAAAAAAAAACACCCAAAAAAAGTGCAATTTTCAAAGTTCATCTTTTGATCCTTAAAATTAATAAAATCGTCAACATTTTTTATCAGCATGATAATATAACTCTTTACGAAGAAAATAAACCAAAAATCGTTACTGTAGGGCTATCCGCTGAGAAGATCTAGTCAATTTTCGAGAGCGCCCTTTTTTCAAAAAATCGATATATCGAAAAATAATCAATATCTTTAAATTTTTCAAAAATGTACTTTTTTGGCTTGCCGCGGGCTACGCTTGCAGTAAATAGCAAATATGGGCACGTAACCGTAAACGAGTTATAGAAGAAGAGAAAAGAGATGATTTTTAACGGTTTTTTCGATATATCTCGAAAAGTAACAAAGCAATCGATACTTACAAAAAATCAGTGGATAGATCTTTTTAAAACCTACAACTTTCTCATTTAAAATTTTTCAATCGGTGCTATATTTTTTTTGTTTTTTTTGGAAAACCGTTTTTTGCAACTTTGCGATTTTTTTTAACCATGTTCGCCATTTTGGATCGAGTTTAAAGAACAAGAAACTCAATTTAAAATTTAATTTTCTATACGGTCATATTTTTTTTGTCCAGGTAATAATTTCTGCAAATTTAACATTAATCTGTGACAGAATGCTTGGACTTGGAGATTTGACAGGCTTGTTTCTACCCTATCAAACCTGTGTTTGTAATGAAGCACTCTATTCAAATATATATACAAATATATTGGATGTGCAAATATTCCATCACTATTTCTTAAGTAGGTACAAGCCCATCTGTGGCAATTTCTAGGAGGAATTATTACCCGATTTCTGTAAAATACTGCAGGACAAAGTTACATCTCCAATTTAAGTTATTGGTAATATCCCTGTGAGCGGCATCGCTAATGTCAATATTGCATGCAAAGCACAATTCGTTTTGCACGCATTTCTGCACATTACAGCAAAATTCGACTCCCCCGGGACGATATGGAAGAGGCATTCGAATACCACATTCACTTAACACGCTCTCCGAAAACTCATTTAAACTCCCTAAGTGGATTTTTTATTACTCTATATAAGAAAATACAAGCCCGAGGAGGTGATCGTTGTTGATCTTTTTTGTGCATCACATAACGTCCCTATGACAGTCGCGCTTGTCGTTTACCTGAAAGACGTTCTATAAAAAAAGGTTAGACTTGTTTTTCGTCGAAATAACACACAAACTCTCGATAACGATAGTCAACGTTTGAAAATTAATTATATAAAACATATTTTGAACGAATATTGTTAATATATGTTAAATTTTACTCCAATAAAAAGAAAGCGAAATAGAATTTATGTTAGAAATACGCTGCTTCAGCTCTTACAGGGAGTTTTATGTGAATCACTCTGTATTTCCACATAAAAATATTCTATAAATTACATTTCACCAGTACTTTTTATTCCTTCAACTTCCTAAACCCCAAAAAAAAAAAAACGTTCTTTACGACGTCTTAAAACGGCAAGAGACTATCGCAAATCTTGACTTCAGTGATTAAACGAACCCAAAGACGTTACATTACGGTCGTAATCGTTTTAGTGGTGAGTGAATTAAATCCATCAAGCTGAGGTAGATGCGGTAAGGCTACTATCCCCCCACAATGTTGCAAAGTTCTAGTCGGACTGGCAAATTATGTAAATTAATTTGCGCGAATTAATTAATCAACTAACTAAACTGCACCATCTCCTGTTCATAGATACCTGCGCACAGTAAGGCTTCGTTGTACTTCGATAACAGTCGTAACGAAAGTCCGTTCTTATGGTCATTATATCAATTAATTATTATCGATTTAGGCCTGTTTAGTGACTAGTATGCTATTTTTACCGTAACCATTACTGATATTGCCTGGGTGTTAATGATGACCGAGCTTATATTAATTTTCTTGGAATTTTAATATCGAATTATCTAATTTTAATGATATTTACCAAAGGCAAGAAGTAAACATGTTACAGTGTCATAATTCAATCAATAGCGTCATTCCAATTAAATGGAAAACGATAGTGAACCTAATTTTGCTAATTGGTATTATTTCCGATAAAATTGAGGCAGGAAACTTGGATGAAAATCTCCTATATGTGCATTAAAATATCTACGAATTCATACCAATTACTCCTACGTATAAATCGTGTTGTAATTACCAACGTTATCCCGTACGTTAGATATGAAGATGGTAAATTAATATGGTCGGAAGTATCTCTATGACATATCAAAGATATAGGTTACAGAAAGCATAAACTATTGGTATTCAGTTCTCTAGCACCACAATACGTGATAAGCGTTCTAAGGCCGGGTAACAATGACTTTGGGATAAAATGGAAATGACGGTCTTAAAATTCAGTATCGGCGAACGTCCACGGCTAAATATTTCAACCGAAAGGGTTCTCTATGAACGCGTCCATCAATAAAACACAAGATATTGCAATTGGAAGCACCTCACTTAATAATTGTATTGTAACTCAAGCAAAATTAATATGACATCATGCACGATCACATAGTTACTGCCATAAAGTTATTTTCTTCCTTTGTGGCGCTATTTTCATAGTTGTAATTTATCACTGCACTTGTATTGTACATCCGCCATTTCGTAGTGTGCTCTGTGCTTCTGATCGAATTTATTGGTTGTACGAAATGTGGAAATTCTGACAAGTGTTTAAAAGGGATGATAAAGTGCTTTCCTTTAATGGGTTTCTTCTTAATTAATCCCACTCGAGCGCTTTTCTACCAACAACGGGGTAGTCTACTTTCCAGCAGAATCCGTGACACATCGATTTATGACACGGTATAGCGTTTTAACGGAAGTATTGAAGTAGGAGGCTTTTATCGCCGGATACGAGCAGGTGCTCTCGAAAAAGCACTAATTGTTGTAGGTACTCTTATGTCTAACAATAAAATCGCCTAGAAAAGGGAGATTTATTAGATATTCTCGTATGTTTTGTATTTTATTTTTTATCCAACCCATCGTCAACTGCTAGGAGAAATCAAAACATGTAATAGATTTTTTTTTGGTCTGGATTTAGTTTTAACGAGAAGAAATAGCGGCAAAAGAAATGAGAAAAATTTATTTTATGGCCCTATTACTCAAATTTTATAGTGGAACCACAAAAATTGCCACCTTTTTTATAATTAAATAACGATGATTTATTCGAATACAGCATTTAACTCTGTGAGCTCAATCCTCTTACAGATATTTTCAAGATTCAAAAATTCATTGCTGTAAACTGACAAAATACGAGTTATTCCCAGTCGTTTATGTTCAGCATAGCAGACAGCGTATTGGTTAATGATTCTAACATTAACACACATAACAGATTCAATTATTGTGTAAAAAAAAATCAATTCGAAGTGTAATTTTCAACGACGCCGCTATTAATATAGTATCAAAGTATTTGTGACATACAGGGTGGGCCATAAGTGTGAGAAAGTAAAATAACTCCCTTGTTACTCATAATACAGAAAAAAAGATTATATAAAAGTTATACAGAATCAAGAAACCTAAACTACAAAATTAATTTGATACATACAGGGCGATGAGTAAAAACTAGACACTCCAAATATTACATTTTTTAATTGGAACACCCTGTATATTTTTAGTTTTTAAGATATTATATATAGCAACATTTCTGAAAAAACTTTTTATTATAAATTATGAACTGACAAGTTGACGCAATGTGGCAGTTTTTTCCAAAGCCATTTCGTGCGACCGAAAATAATATAAATTAGGTTTTTCCAGAAATGTTGCTATATCTTAAAAACTAACAACTTTAGGTATGGAACATACCAAATAAAAGTTGACGTGGACTGATATGTGAGCAAAATAGAACAATAAAATACAGGGTGTTCCATTTGAAAAATTTTAGAAAATCAAGTTTGAACTTCCTTAAAATGATCGTATTATAAAAAATGCCCTGTATAAATAAAATATCGATATTAGCTAATATAAGTGTCTTTGTCTAATATTTGCCTATAACTCTGCCAAATATTTTTGCTCCAAGTGTTAGTAGTTGAAAGTTAATACAACTTCTTCGAGGTCATTTTTTTTTCAAAATTCGAAGAATTTTCTACATAACTTGGCAACCACGCACTAAAATGTTAAACTGTTTATATTGCCATATATAGAATTTTCTCAGAAATCCATATGTTTAAAAATATACAGGATGTTCCAATTAAAAATTGTAATATTTGGCATGTCCCGTTTTTACTCATCGCCCTGTGCGTTTCAAATTAATTTTGTCCTTTAGGTTTTTTGATTATGTACAACTTTTATATAAACTTTTTTTCTGTATCTCGAATAACAAAGACAGACTTATTTTAATTTCTCACACTATTGGCCCACCCTGCATATGATTAAAAAAAGATGAAAATTATTACCTATTATTACAATTTGTAAACAAAACTGAATTATCTAAATAAGGAAAACATAATTTACGTTTAATTAAATCGAGTTTAATTTTCTCGTTTACCTAGGAGATCCGGCATATTCCGGGAGAAATCCTCAAATTATTCATTAAGAGTTTTCCGAGAGACGCTGTTACTAATTAGAAAATATTAGTAAACTATTTAGGAAACTTATAGATAATTGCAAATTCAATACATTTAGGACTCTATTTATGGATTAATCTAAAACAGTATACCAATGGAAAATTTTGTTCACGAAACGTGTTAAAAAAAAAACTTTAAAAATTGTTTGCAATTATCACGATGGCCCGGAAAAGACAACAGAAATGGTAAGCAGTAGCAACATTTTTCCGATATCGGCTATGTCATATAATATAATTTCTACGAATACTCTTTATTTAAACAAGAAATTGAATTTGATGTTTATCTCGGGTAGATAGTAATACCTACTACCAATAATACATTGAAACTAGACTTGAAATATGGCCCTTTCATTTTCTCCGTACAGATTTATATAATTTAATTAGTTGTCTTGTGAAGAACAATAGTGCACTATCTTGTTAATGAACACGTTTTCGAACCCGTGCTCTTCTCGGAACTTATTATTAAACTCGTCTTCGTTTAAAATTTGCCGGGAAGGGAACGCAGCGAAGATATTACTACAAACAAAGGGGAAACAATACGGATCTTTTCTGATCCACAACTTCGCCAAGTTTACGCTCGTATTCCGCCCGGGCTTCTTCCACTCTCGAAAACAGATCGCTTTGTTCAGCCACATCGCATTTAAAGTTTATTTTTCGCTTGTAAAATTCAAATGTTTACATCCGCGTGCTTTCATTTACGACAGAAATGAATGTCACTTTCTCGGTTCAAAAAGAATCGTTAGGTATTGTTAGTCGATTATATATCGAGTTTATTGAGGAATGGAGGAGGACAAAAACATAAAAAGGTAAATTGTGTTCTGACGGGCTGTAAGCCAATGTACCTTACACATTCCATCCAAATGAAAACGCTGGCCTGAAACGATACCATAGAAAAGGGATTGTGTATAAATTTCTGTGAACCACATCTCCCGAACTTCGTAGGTTGTAGGTACATACTACTATGAAATCCTAAAGTTTCTGATGCGAGGTTTAATCAATCTATTCGACGTACAAAGCTTTACGTGTACAAAGTGACCCTAAAGTGAACACATAATAAACTTGGCTGCAGGACTCGCGAGAAAATACGAGATAATAATTATCTTTTCTTCCCCCAAGGCTGTTTATCTTCAACATAAAAATATTCGTGTGGTAAAACTATATTTTTGAGGTCATGCTGCTAGAATATGACATATTGTTTTTACAAGCAAAGCTACGTCGTAGTATAATAAAATGCGACTTGTCATTCTATCCCGACTTGAACAGGACTTTAAAAGTTTTCCGTATAGTCCAGACAGTATCTGTTTCAAAGAGTTCATATTTGGGTGAATCGTATATCCACGGAGATTTTTGGCTTATTGGCTTTAAAATATCACTAGAAATGAAAATTTTTCTATGCGCATACAAAAAATGACTTGACGGCACAATATGTTAAAAAATTCGAAAAATGTCATATTTTTCTTCCTATCTAATTATGTATCTTTTCAAGAGTTGATTTTAGGCGAAAATGGAAGAGGAAAAAAATGTTTATAATTAAATTTTACAAAATATGACTAGTTACAAATCGAATGAATCATGATTATTATTGTAAAAATCGAAAAAATCGTCAAAAATGGCGTTAAAAACATTACTTTTTAGGGAATTTTTTGGGGTCTTTAAGTTGGGTATAGGATCTTCATACTTGCCTCAAGAAAAGTTCATGTTATGTAGAATCATCACACCAAATTTCATCAAAATCGGTTCTATAGATTTTGCATAATAATTTTTCAATCCAGATTTTGAAAAAAAATTTGCAAATTTTCAAACCAATGACCTTAGATACTTAAAAATTCAATCACATATAGAAGGGCTCTCAAGCCTTCAAACACTGAAAAATTCGAATCTGTCAATTAGGAAAGCTCTGGCGCTTGTTTAAACATTGGTCGAATTTTTGTATTATAATTATGTATTTTTGTAATATAATGAGTTAATTTCTCATTTGCTTATATTTTAAACAATAAATAATATTTGAATTATACTTTAATCACAAAAGAAATGATGATTAAATTAATAATTAATTAATTAATTGTTAATTTTCGACATATTTTGAAAATAATTGTTGTTTAAACGATTTTAGAATATTTAAATAAATTTGNTTTTTGTAATATAATGAGTTAATTTCTCATTTGCTTATATTTTAAACAGTAAATAATATTTGAATTATACTTTAATCACAAAAGAAATGATGATTAAATTAATAATTAATTAATTAATTACTAATTTTCGACATATTTTGAAAATAATTGTTGTTTAAACGATTTTAGAATATTTAAATAAATTTGCTTTTAATCTTTTATAAACAGTTTATAAGTTTATGCACTTACCTTTGATACAATAAAAATAAATAAAGTTGATAATTAAAGGAAGTTTAAAGATAAATAATTATCGGAGTGTTGAAAGACCAATAATTATTAACGATAGACATTTGAAAATACCCTAATTGTTTTTTTTAATCGCTCTAGAAGCTGAGATATTAAAAATTTTTAAGCGCGTCGCGGTTTTGAATTCGCCGATTCAATTTCGAGCAGGCCGAAGCGGCCGCGCTTCCCCCACCACCACCAGTACGATTTTCTTGAATTTATTGTTTGCATAAATAACCTGGTAAGTACTCCCAATACCAAAGGTATTTTTCGAAAAATTTGCCCAGATGTCCCAGTATAATACTCGTACATTTAAAGTAAATGACGGTTAACTTTGATCGACTATAACTACGTAATTAATTAACCAATCGATCTGTTTTTCTTTTAGAGAAGCGTCTTTCCAAGAACTTTTAAAATCTATTTTAAAAAATTTGATTTGATTGAATATTCACAAAGTTATTCTAATTGTTTATCAGTACAAAAATTTGACCAATGTTGTTTAGATAAGCGCCAGATCTCTCCTAAAAGTTAAGCCCACGTTTTTTTTTATGCGCATAGAAAAATTTTCATTTCTAGTGATATTTGAAAGCCAAAAAGCCAAAAACCTCCGTGGATATACGATTCACTCAAACCAAAACAGATATCGCCTAGTCTAGTATTAGAATAGAGTGTAACAATGTGGATCATCAAAATTGAGGTCAGAATATTAAAAAGTAACACTTACTGCCCATCCACGGCGTCTAAAGTTGTCACCTCCAGTCCCAGCTCATCGAAACAGGCAAACATCCTTCGTCTTCTCTCCGGCCGCCTCCTCAAATTAATCATGAAAATTTTGTCAAAACCAAGTGTATCCTTCTCGGGAATTTCGGGAGTAAAAGACGCGAGGAGATCATTGACGTACAGAGTGCCGTTCTCAACCAGCACCTCTAATTTGATATTAATCAATTGTTCGTAGTCCAGTGCCAGTTGATCCCCTTGTTCCAAAGGGACCATCACGAAACCGAATATCTCCTCGTTGCACAAGTTCAAGGAGATGCCGCTGCGATTGGCGCCAACGGCGAAGGTGATAATGTCGTCGTTTGGTCCGTTGAAATCTTTTATGTTGCCGGGAACGTAAGTTAGCATGTCGGATTCGGATTTTCTGAGGTTAATGAGGACGCAGGAGTGTACCATGGGCACGTTGAAACACCCCACGCTCTGTCTGTTCAGCACGGGTTTGTATTCGTCAGTTCTCTGATAGTAATAGTCCTCGGTCATCCCGTGCCAGAAGTTAGAATACAATCCGTCCGATCTCAGCATCGGGGCGACAACGGTGAAGTTTTTGGAAACCAGGTAGTTTAAGGTCTCTCGGTTTATTAAAAATACATCACAGTCTATCGCCTGTAACAAAAAAGAATCGATTATTCCGTACGCATGTCCGCAAGTAAAAAAAAAGGCCCGCCCAGTGGCGGCTAGTTTTCAAAATATGATTTTCATGTTTAAAGAGAAAACTCAACCTAAAACCAACGAAATAATAAGTTACAAATCCTCGTAAACCTTTACTGGATCATCGGTGTTTACATGGGCGTAATGCTATTAACAGAATAGAAGGGAGAGCCAGCTTTAATACCTACAGTGAATAGGATTACATGGCTACATGCTTATGTGAATCTATTACTTCCTAAAACTCTGCCAGAATATGATTAATAGCATCCATCTGGAGATGTACTTACATTTCATTGCTCTGATAACATGGGATTAGAATTTCGTTATATTTAGCATACAACAATCAACATGAGCCCATTCAAAATTATAATGCATAATAGTATAATAAATCTGTGCATATAATCGTACAAGGTACAGATAGTTCATTCAAATTGTCAAAAACACCTCGTTTTTTTTTGCCAAAATTTAGTTCAGTAAACAAAGACACGTAAAAATTAGGAAAAATTCCGTAGAATTGAATGAACTACTTTACTCCAACTGAATGTTAGGGTTTCATTTTCAAAATGGCGGCCACAAGATTCGCAAAAAAAACAGTTTTCATTAAAAAAAAAACTAAATCTAGAAAAAAACGATTTAGACAAAAGTTGTCGAACTTTTCATAACAAAAATTTTGAGCCCAGCCCGATGTCCATTAATAAACAAATGTATTGCAAAAAACGGCTAAATATCGCATTTTCTTAAAACTTTTTAATCTTTAGAACGAAGAGATTTTTTTACCAAACTTTCAGAATATGTAGTCCTTGGCAAGTAGAATAAGAGCATTTTTGTAAAATATTTGATAGTATTTACAAAAACTGCATTTTTCGAAAAAAAATACATTTTTCTGTGCAAATTGTGCGCGTATTGCAAAATAAATGGAAATATGCGAAAAATCTACCGAAACTTTGACTTCTTTCTTCGGGTCGAATAATGTAGCACTTTTTCATATCGTTGAAGTCTTTCTCCCCCCACCACACCCATCAACTTGTCGAGCGAAACAAGCATTTTACAGGGCCCAAAAAAATTAAGTTTACTATAAAAAAAGGGGGGTCAATCATTACGGACTATTTTTTATATTGAAGTAAACGCATTCAACTACAACATGTGTAAATTTCAGACCTTAATGTTAATAAATGAGGCCGTAGCGATTAAAAAAAAAATTCTCGGTTCCTGTTGGCCGTGGCACATTTTTTTTTTAATTTGAGAAAATGTCAGGTTTCAAATGTCCATAATGACATTCCGAATAAATTTTTACGATAAGAAATAGATCTACATCTAGACAAGAAGTCAAAGTTTCAGTAGATTTTTCGCATATTTCCAATTATGGATAAGCAATTTGCACAGGAAAGTACAACTTTTCGAGAAAATTTTAAGCCCAAAATGGGTCATTACTGTATGATTTATTGAAACATGAATAAAATGTCTTTTTTTCGAAAACTTGCAAGGATTACATATTCTGAAAGTTTTGTAAAAAAATTGGTTTTAAAGTCAGAAGTTTTGAGAAAATGCTATTTTTAGCCATTTTTTTGCAATAACTGATACATTTGTTTATCAATAATTGACATCGGGCTGGGCTCAATTTTTTTTTATAAAAAGTTCTACAACTTTGGTCTAAATTTTTTCGTTTTTTATTTTTTAGTGAAAAAAACTGTTTTTTGCAAAGTTTGGACGCCTAACATTTAGCTGCAGTAAAGTGGTTCATTCAATTCTACGGAATTTTTTCTAATTTTTTTACTGAACTAAATTTTGGCACGAAAAAATCTAATTAGATTGGACTAAAGACACTAAAATCGTATCTCAGCGGGATAGGAATCCAATAATGAGAAATATTTTTTTCTCTTAATTAATTATAGGCGCAAATTAAACACCGAAGCTAACTACCGCAAAATACACCTACACAAAATTGCTCAACGTTTGCTTCTGACTTTCCTGAACATAATATGAGAAGAATCCACTAATTGGTAAAGTTGGTTCCCAATATACAAGTATAATTATTGCTCAACTCTTGCTTTAAATTGCAAGAGGGCAGTATTAAACTCGTCTCGTCAAAAATGAATAGTAGGTACATATTTTATTTATAAATAGCACGTTTTTTTTATGTGAAGTACGGGAATTTAAAAATCCTCCTAAATTATATCCATACGGGATCCACAGAAGATTTGCAAAATTTATTAGAATGTCAAATGAAAACTTACAAGAAAGAAATCCGCCCACATCAATCTAGCGTGATCCAGGGCTGATTCTCGTAAATTTATGACGTGGTTAAACCTGTCGACAGTCCAATGGGCCGGACTTTGTTCCTGGGGGAATCCCCGTTCTAAATCACTGAATTCAGTGTTGATAGAGTGGTAATCACCTTTCACGGATGATATCCACAACCTGAGTATTTCGATACTTCTGTCGATGTTGTGATCACTTCTAATCCTAGAAATAGAGAATAGATATTTCATTATGTGGGAAATTTTACTTAGTTCAGGTGTGCTCAGATTGTACATAAACAAATGAATTAATTGCATATAACCTTGAAGTAAACTTGATTCGCGTCTTTTAAACTTCTTCGAAATTGTGATAACGAATTTTGAAAGTTATTCAATTTAGGCGCGAGCAAACAACCTCAGAAAAACAATTCAACTAAATAACCAAACTAGAATTTGTAAAGGGGGAAATAGGTAGGCGTCATGTGATTTTTCAAATACACCTGTACACGTGCGTAAACAATAAACACGTCTGTCATTTTATTAGTTTTAAGTAAAATTAATCTTGACTTACCATAGAGAAATTCGGTTTTTTGGGTAATTCAGTCTTTCTAAATTCGAGAGAAAATATGGCAACGTGTGAGCTTTATTTCTAACTAAAATTGATATCAAGATAGTCGGTTTTTTAAATTCGTCACTTTTATTTTTCACTGAAGGTACTATGATTAGGAGTAGATATAGCAGATTTTTTGTGAAATTCATATTTTTCCTCAGTGATTGTCTTCAACGCAAAATCATTTGAATATTGCTACTAAAAACAAAACACCGACTACTTATTTGGGTCGAATGATGAAGAATCCAGAACGATTCCAGCTGATGACAAGCGGCCATGAGCAGTCGTCTAGCAACGCCTAAACAAACAAAAACGCGGGAGTTTTAAAAACATTTTAATAGCAACGTCAAAACTATATTTTCCAGGAAATAAAACAACGCATTTAATATGTATGATGTATTTTTGAAAATTCATATAAAATATATCAAAAATTTCATATAAAAAAATAACAATGGCACATCACAGACATTCATTTATTATCGCAGTGGCTTTTCTTCTAGATCTTCCGGACTTTTCTGTTCCTTGATTTTTTTTTGTTGGTAACTTAAACTGGATTTATCGAAATCCAAAGCCATTATGCCGAGATCGCCGCTGTACCTATTTTTAGCAACCTGCAAAAAAAAAAACAAAGTTTAACTTCCCCAAAATTGCAAATCCTAAGCCTGCTATGATTTTCTTTAGGTGCCCATTTATTTTTAAATTCAAAAAATTTGATGATTGAAAGAACTTTATAATGGTACAAGGATATTTACGCGGGTACAGAATAATGTCCTGTTATTAGATTACAAATAAAAAAATTGTAAATTTTTTAAAAACCGGTTTCTAAAACAAAATTGTAGAAGACTTAGAATTTAAATTTTTTAAGGATTATAGTTTTTAAATATACAAGGTGTTGAAAAATATAGGTGAAAAATGTTCCCATATACGTTATTATTTTTTTTTAGTCCAAAATAAATTGACCACACAACTGAACAAGACGATAATTACTCCAAAACTGTTTCCCAAAAACAAAATATTTTTCTCAATAATAAAATCAAAATTAGAAACATTTAAAATCACCTGCAAATACTTCTTCCCTCTGACGGAAGTGAGCCTCTTATCCTGAATGATTAATATGTTGTCCGCCTCCTGCGAAGCCTTCGCCCCGCCGAATATAGAACTGGTGCTCAGGTCCTCGTCGTCCCGCTCCTTCCTAGGATGGATGACCAACGTGACGTGGCAGTTCTTCCTCGTCGCGAACTGCCTGAACGAAGCGATTAACGCGTCCTGCTTCCAGAAACGGTCCATGTATTTCGACTCATCCGACATTCCTATCATGAACTGTACGTTGTCTATTATCACGTGGGCAATGTCGTAAACATAGGTCGCGTGTTCGACGGCCTACAACGGTAAACACTGTTTGACATCTTGTGACGTCTGATGGCAAAAATCTCACCTCCATTACGACTTTTATGGACTGCTGTCCGTGAAACGTCATGAAGTAGATGGGTAACTTCTCGAATTTGTCCGCCCAATGGTCGAACGCCTGCAGGTTTTCGTCGAGGGGGATGCCCGCCATTTGTTGCAGCATCGTCCGAGCCAGTCTGGCGTTTCTTATTTCGAAACTACCCCATAGCGTGTTCACCTTAAACAAAGTTACTCGTTTGGCTTTTTTTCAAAGCGGTGCCAATAAAATGATGGAGAAATTGTAGTAAATCCCCTATTCATCATATTTCGATGGTTTTCACTGTTAAAATTAGATAAAATTTGCACTCAGAATTTAAAATCAAATTGCACTTACTCCCTGCATTGCCAAATCTAGAGAATAGTCGCTAATGAACGTGGTCTTCCCGCTTCCCGTGGGACCCGTGAAAACAGTCAGTTCGCCCCTCCGATGTCCCTTCAGTATTTTATTGAGCGTCGGATATCTCTTCCACTTCACGCCTTGAACCTGACTCAAACGCTACATTACAATCGATTCCCATTAAAAAGACCATAATACTACCTTGTCGATATTCTGAAGGTCGGAAAGCACGTCTGCCCTCAAATTTGCAAACGTGGTAATAGACTTGTGCCACATGGGTTGCGCGGACGAAATAATCGCCTTGAAGTCCTGGTTTTCGTCCAAATGCGGAAGTCTCTGTTTATCGGTCGGTCTGAAAATCAATTTTAAAATCAAAGAATGTCGATAACAATACGGATAATTGAATGGATGCATTGTCAATGAATTTATGGAGGCGAACTGAAAATAAATAAATTCATACCTTATGAGAAAACATCTGTTTTCTCCCAACTTCTTAGCAAAGTGCCGGGCGGCCTCCCATGATTTGGTATCGCTTCCGAACCAAATGACTAGTTTCTTAAATCTTTCCAAGCTGGGTAAGACGTATTGTGGTAAATTATTGACACTATTCGGTAAGCACACGATGTTTGCACTCACTTTTGAATTTAAGAGAACTAGAAAATCAGAAACGTTTGGTATTAAAATGGCTGTATCTTTACTTTTTGGTACCCTTCCGGTTAAAACGCCTCCGTACATTATATTAGGTAATACTGTATCATCGCTACTTAGACCCGTACTTTTCCTGTAGCCGACCACTTCGTTGTCTACATTTTCCAAGGGAAAATATAACGAGGTTTCATCTGGCGCTATTCTAACGTCCATATTTGATAACGTATTATGTTCAATCGCCTACAAAAAATTATTTTGTATTCGCCTAGCAAAATATTTGAGTAATTTTAGGTATTTATGAAGTAAAATATAATTAATCATAAAATTATTGAAAAGAAATGGTAGAAAGAAATAGTGGTGTTTGACTTGTGTTTAAAAAAGTTAATCAATCCAAAAATTACCATAAATTTTTAGCACACTAAAAACTGCTTACTGGGAGGCAAAATTTTCTTAAAACATTCCAAAATGCTGGACTACCATACGCTTTTAAATCGTTTGTGTTTTCCCTAATATCTCGAAGAGATTCGTTAAGTCTTTTCATATTCGTCTCTCCTTCTTCTACCTCTTGTTTGTCAATGTTATTTTTCGTTTTAGATGTCTTGGTACTAAAAGCCATAAAATTATTCCATTGGCCAGTTCTCTTACAAGACGCACACATGAACATACCTAAAAAAAATTAGATATGTTTTTAAATAATAAATTAAAATTACTGTTTTAATCAAATATTAGTAACATTTCACTTAGCAGAAATAATTCTAAACTTAGATTCTTAATTCATTTTAGATTACACTTGCCATATTTTCTTATCACGAACCTGTCGTTTTGTTGATGTAAATTTTGGCCGTGTGTTGCTTAACATTATTACAACTTTTATGACAAAAAGAACATTTTGCAATGAAACAAGTATACCCATCTTCATATGCTATATTATTCGCTTTCAATGTTTTCCTTATTAAGGCGGTAGATACTTCCGGAATATTTTCCAAATTGACGTCATAATACGTTCTAATTCTAATATTAGGAATAATTTTTACAATATTTCTTTCTACTTTAAATTTACTACTTCTATGTCGCACCAATTTTAACAAAAACATTTCATAACCTACATACACAATAATAAAAAAATTGAGTGAACACTGAACCACAGATTAAATCACTGAACAGCCTTCTTCTTCTTCTTCCTTTTCCTGAGTAATAATTATTTATTTTCAAGGATATATAGAGCGTGTTCTTTTTTACAGCGTAAATTTTTGATAGAATTCATTTGCTACATTTGCCATAGACAAAATCTAATTTATAAGAATTTTAATGTTTTATAGCCACTATACTATCTTTATACAGGATGTTTTTATGATTCGATTATTCCTTCATAGGATTTTTTAGTGTTGATATTTGAAAAAACATTTTATAAAATATTTCCGATTTTGATAAAATTTTATGTAACGACTTGTCTGATAAAATTAAACATTACTAATTTTAATTATATAAAGTCACTGCTTGTAATTCATTGTGGTGATTCTAAGAAAAAAAATCCTATTTTATTCTAAAAACGACAATTTTTGACTTATTTTTGCTTTTTTAACTTATATGTAAGAGATTTTCCCCAGAGTATTCCCCTTTTTTCCTGGCCTTTTTTCCCAGAGTTTTTCTCCAGCCTTTTCCCTGGAGTTTTTGAAATTATCCTCTCAGTTAAAGAGCAATCAGTAGTGAATCCCAAATATATAAAACGGCCATTACTGACAAAACACTACCTTTAATTAAGAAGGAAAGGAACCAATATGGATCGTTTAAGGAGAGATACAACGAAAGATCTTGAATGAATAATAAATATATTTTGAAAACAAGTTATACAATTAATTTATTACAACTACACCAAAATATGCCTGTTCAGACCTAATAATAATAAATTATGTGCTCTATAAATTCACCATATTTATAGCGGTACGATTATTTCCAATTCCAATTTTAGATGGTCCATCTCAATTTTATTTATAATTGTAAGTACAAAACTACCGACTCGCCCGCTCTCTTTAACTCTCTTTTCTTAAGCGACGGACCAGTTTCATGTGAAAATAAAATCAGACTCGACGTTCACGTCCCACGGCTGTTCAAACATCTCCGAAGGCAAACTGACGCAGTGGGTCGACTTGAAATCTTTCATGTACTTCCTGGCCTAAAACAAATTAATTACAAGTTTAAAAAATGATAGTCATGTTATTTCTAGCAGTTTTGCTCACCAAAAACATTGCCATTTTCGTCTTCTCGTGACTGCTGAATTCCTCACCGATTCTCATCGGGTAACTCTTCGAATATTCCGATATATAAGACTGCAGCAAAGACTGGCACATGTTCTCGTCAATAGAATATCTCTTGAAGAGGTCGTCTACAAAAATAAAATAAAAATAATAAAAATTGTAACAACTGCAATTCATCGAAGCCAAACCTTGGGATCCTTGTGTGCCTGACAAATAATCAAACAATAAATTTGTTTGAGTGTCATCGTAAATACACGGGTACCGCTGACGGAGCAGTTTAACCAATAAATGATTCCCACGGTTCGACGACAGGTCGTTCTCCCTGAAATTTAATAAAAAATTTAAACATTTGGAACTCATAAAGAAAATCGGACAATAATGGGATCTTACTTAAGACAGATCACTTCGTCTTCCGTACGTCTTATCATTGATACTGGTCCCGAATATTTAGAAAGTTGTTCAAAGATATTAAGGTCTACATATTCACGAATTGCTAATTTAACGATCGGTTCCCACCAACTAGGCATGTGGTTTACGGCTAGTGGTAAAATATCGTCAAACGTAGCATCTAAAATCTGAAAACAAAAAATTGTGGTCAGCTGCGTCACGAATTTTGGTATATATGTCGGACATTTTGGGTTCTTGGCACATTAGCTTTGTTTCCTCCCCAAATAAATTTAACAAAACCCCATTTACTTATTTGGGTGCTGACCAGTGATAGCAAAGACAAGTACAAGTTTACCTGCACTTTAAGAAAACTGATTATAATTTATAACTCCATAGGCCAGTCATTATAGCTTTTTTTCGGGAAAAAAATACTATTAGAAGTTTTTTTGCCGAATATTGTTCGGAAACGAGGCTAGTTGAGAAACTTTGTTAAAAAAATGGTAAAAATTATGGAAAAGTGATTTTTTGACTCGCGTAAAAGCTGGGAAAAATGAATTGAAAATAGCATCTTCTTAGATAACAAATTCCGCCAATGCCAAACCACTGAAGCTTTCGGGTTGAAATTGTTACGTCTTATTAAGGGTGCAAAAAGCCTCAAAAATCCTAAATTACAAGTGTCTGCAATGAAAATTGCATTAATTATTAGCAATTGAAGAAAACGGCCATTTTCGACCATTTTTGAGCTCTTGCGCATAAACAAATTATCGGAATTTAATCGGACTTGTCTCATTTTATAGGCTTATTTAATACCTACCTTTTTTGTATAAACTTTTTTTCACTATGAATAATAGTTTTTTTACGCGGGTCAAAAAACCACTTTTCTATAACTGACCATTGTTTTAACAAAGTTTCCCAACTAGCGTCGAGTAGATTTTTTGATATTTTGTTTAAGATGTTTCCAAACAATATTCGGCAGAGAAACTTTTAATAGTATTTTTTTCCCGAAACAGGCTGTTTCATATCTATAATGACTGGACTATAATTACTTCATAAAAAAAACACATTCAAATTAGTATTCTGGGGACCCTCACCCTTAAGAGTAACCTTAAAGACTAATCTTGAGACATTCAACTGATTTATTACAGCCACATATTTTATAATATCTACTGATAAAGGAATCTCATGTCAATTATTGCAGGTGGAAATAGATATATGACGTTGGATTTGTAAAATTTAAGTTCATCGTACTCACAATTCCTTTAATTTCGGGATAATTCATAACAGCCCAGGTCGCAGGATACCCTCCGATGCTCCATCCGAACATTAAAATGTTTTCCGGTCTGAATCCCAGTTTGTTAATGGCGAATTGGATTACGGCATCAATTGCGTTTTGTTCTTGGGAAGGGTACGGCCTCCCCTAAAAAATGGTGGTTTATGCGATCCGTAACAAATCATTGAAGGTACTTACCGTGCTGCCTGCAAATCCAGGATGGTTCCACCCCAGTACAGAATACCCAGCCTCTATAGGCGTTACCGTTATACCAATCTCGTAAAATCCCGCGTTACCCTCACAGCAAATAACCAGGGTGTTGCCGTTAGGCGAGGCGTTCCTCCTGTTAATAAACATTGTATCTATTTCATTGTTGTCTGCTGTCTGTATTTTGAAACGTTCTCCTCTATAAAGCTCTATTAATCTGGACCTCCCTTGTAATAAACTTTGTTCTAAAATTTACAAAGACAAAATATACATATTTCTCGATACTGAAACGCATTCAACTCAAAGTTCTCACCTAATATTACTTGAAAGAATCCGATTGTACCAGGATAAATTAACCTGATACCAAAAGTATGGATAGCTACGTACGATATAATTTTATAAGGGATATTTATAACGTACTGTACAAGGCTGTGGTGGGACGCTGATTTTCTAACAGAAAGGCGTTGTCTAGATACACTAGAAAAGTGTTAAGTTACCGTACCTTCACGAAAAGTAAGGTATATCAAGAACTTACTTGTTACTTTCAGGTGTATACTCGACAGGCCATGCAGCAAAATCGAAATCATACATATTTAGTCGTTGTTTTACTGCAGGCGTCATATTATCCTGGGCATCTTTCAAGGTAGAAAAAAAATTTTGATAAGTTGGATTTTGGGACCGGCTTAATCCCCTGAAGCAGAATGATACAACTAAAATTACTCCTACACTCGTCACAAGCTTGGTTAACGTGATTAATCCTTCAGGTTCAAAATACCCTCTCTGGTAGAGAATTCCCACAAGAAATGGTGATGTGTAAACTCCAAATTTCCATATAACGTATAACTAAACAAAAATTTATATGTAGAAAGTGCAAGACACATTAAATTGTCAAAAACTTACCGAATTTATAACTTGGTCGCCCCATTTTTCAAGTGTGCTGGGTTGATAAAATTTCTACAAATTTATAAATTAGTTGGTGACAAATGTCATAGAATGAAGAACTTACCTCTACAGGCCCATTACCATAAATTTTAATTAATTTTGGTGAGAACATGTAATCCCAAACAGTTTTTAGTGATGACATTTTGTTGTAAATTACAGGTTATAAGAAATTGACAAAATACAATTTTACATTAGTAGATTTGCAAGTTATGTTTATGTAGCTATTTATGTTATGTAAAAGATAAATAATTACTTGCGGTTCCTTAATTTCGCGAACAAATTTATATCCTTCAATGTTAACTATGAAATAATTATTAAATCCTGATTACTAGTGTAACAAATAATATTTTTCTTGCTTTTTTTGTTCAATAGATATTAATTTTTCGATCACTGTGAAATGGAACGCTCACTTATGTTGATTGACCAATCAGGTTGCATTAAATAGTTCCAAATTTTCATGTCGCCATCTATCGCACAGAAATTACACTAAACTGCGGAAGAATTTTCGTGGACTGTAGTGTACTGTAATAGTCTATAGATTATAAATGCAATTGTTAGGCAACTAAACTTACATTATTATAACTATTACAAGAAAAAGTTGAAACAAAACGGCTTTTATCTATAAGTGCTCATCTGAGCACTTTAATTTTTTGACAATTTTTCATACTGTAGTAGTCCATCGATTTCCTCAGAAATGTTTAGGGTCAGAAAAATCGGAAGAAATTTCGATATACCAATCCAACCAAAACTACATTCATTTCATCTCATTTTTAACTTCTCCAGTTTTCGAGATTTTTTTTCTTAATGAAGGCATTGCACAAAAACCGACGATCTCCGCGCGTTATTAATATGGGCGAGTTATATTATTGGTTTACATAACTAAAGGTAAAAACACTTAATTCGGATATAAAGTATACTTAGTAAGTACTAAGTACTTAGAAGTCTGTGGTCTGTGGTATCTACTACACGTCACATTTTTGTTTTTCGACTTCCGCTGTATAAACCACGGTCGATAATTTTTGAAACCAAAAAAAATTATAGTAGGATGAAACCCATTGGAAAAGAAAGAGAATATAATAGAAATGAAAGGTAAGATAATTTACGGGCGATCTGAGGTCGGGAAGGAGTAGGGGGCGAGTTTTTAAGGGTAAAAAACGGTTTCCCTTGATTTCCAGAAAAACTACAAGTCTTATGGAAAAAAGTTAAATAGCAAAGTTGTAGGTAATAAAAAGATCTACAACTTTTGTATTTACACTTTTTTCACATAACCTCAAAATTTCTGTGAAAAATTCAAATAACCAAGTTTTTGGTTTTTTATTTTTTTTACAAAAAAATAAAAATTTTCACGAAATTTGGTGAAAACTTACCTATGTATGTCCCAAACAAGCTGTAATATTTTTGATTTGAAATATTTATTTTTTCACCTTATTTTTACTTAATATCGAAAAAGCACCCTAATTTTCAATCGAAAATTCTCACGTCAAAATATCTGCTTTTTTAAAAATGTCGGTGGTCTTTTTCTTCGTTGATATCTCTACTTTCTGATGGTGTAAAAAAAAATTTACATTACTATGGTAAGTTTTCTCAGGAAATGCAAAATATTGTAGATGTTTTATTAAATATTAACTTTATTAATTTATTTGTTTGTTAATTATAATAGTATATTTCGACTTGTAATTTTTTTGTTTATCAATGTAACATGGAATCTTACGTTTTTCGAGTAATTAAAGTGTAAATTTTAATAAATAGCTCAAAATTGTACATAATGATTAGAAAAAAATTTTCGGATTCTAGTTCGTTTCTTTGCATTTCCTGAGAAAACTTACCATAGTAATGTATATATTTTTTTACACCATCAGAAAGTAGAGATTTCAACGAAGAAAAAGCCCACCGACGTTTTTAAAAAAGCAGATATTTTGACGTGAGAATTTTCGATTGAAAATTAGGGTGCTTTTTCGATATTAAGTAAAAATAAGGTGAAAAAATAAATATTTCAAATCAAAAAAATTACAGCGTGTTTGGGACATAAATAGGTAAGTTTTCACCAAATTTCGTGAAAAAAAAATTTGTTTGTAAAAGATAAAAATAAAAAACCAAAAACTTGGTTATTTGAATTTTTCACATAAATTTTGAGGTTATGTGAAAAAAGTGTAAATACAAAAGTTGTAGATCTTTTTATTACCTACAACTTTGCCATTTAACTTTTTTCCATAAGACTTGTAGTTTTTCCGGAAATCAAGATAAACCGTTTTTTACCCTTAAAAACTCACCCCCTTCCCCTTCCCGAACTCAAATCGCCCGTAAATTATTTTTCTTTTCATTTCTGTTATATTCTCTTCCTTTTCCAATGGGTTTCATCCTACTATAATTTTTTTTCACTTTTTACCATTTTTGAAGGCTTTAAGCACTGGTCTAATTTAATACAGTAATTATATAGTGATTACAGTGTACTGTAATCTATTGTAGACTAGACTTTAATCATAGAGGTTAGTATTTCGAAAAAAATATATCAAAGTTTGAATGGTAAAATAAAATTATCATAAACTTTGAATTACAGGTCTTTGCCCTTTTTGACTCGAGTTGAACGACCACGAAAAATTTACGCTAGGAAGAAGCAGCTACTTTGTTTAGTAAACCATAAAACACAAAAAGTAAAAAATTGTAAAATGGCTGAAAACTATATTGTTTTAAAGTACAGAGATGGTGTTCGAACTATAACTATTAATCGACCAGAAAAAAAGAATGCAATAAGTCTCAGCATGTATCAAACTATCAGTAATGTGTTGAACGAAGATGCTGCAAATGATAAGGTTGTGGTTACTATATTAACTGGATCTGGTAGCTACTTTACCAGTGGTAATGATTTGAAAGGCTCCTTGTCTCAGGAAATTCCTGTTAAAGATAGCTTGAATGTGGTGAAGACCATGATTGATGCATTTATAAATTACCCGAAACTGTTGATAGCCGTTGTTAATGGTCCTGCAATAGGAATAGGAGCAACAATGGCAGCTCTGTGTGATATTGTATATGCAACAAACAAAGCAGTTTTTGATACACCGTTTGTAAAATTGGGATTATGTGCAGAGGCTGCTTCTAGTTTTACGTTTCCTCATGCCCTCGGAAGAAGTAAAGCGTCAGAGGTATTGTTACTAAACTACAAATTGAGCGCACAGGAAGCATACCAATTCGGATTTATTTCCAATATTATACCCCACTCGTCCTTGAACAAATTCATTAACAATTTGCATAAACATGGCACAATTCCAGTGAAAAGTTTAACAAGAAATAAACAGTTAATTATGGCTAATTATAAGCCTGTTTTGTATGAATCTATCAACAGGGAAATGGAACAGTTGTTTGAATGCATGGCTTCTGAAGAATTTTCTAATGCGATATTGAAGTTTCTGGACAAAAAAAGTAAATTATAAGGAAAGGATATCGGCAGAACTTCAAAAGAGCTTTTGTGAATATTGGGATTAAAATTAGTTGTTATAAGTTTGTAACATTTTAAATACATTTTTTTTTCTCATAATAGCTGAGCCTTTGACTGTTTCTTCTTCTTCTCAATTTAAATTTGTGTTTTTGACAGTGAATAATGGTGAATTCTTTTTTTGTAAAAAGAAGAAGAAGAAGATAATTATAAATAAATACGTGTTATATTCATAATATACACATATACATAATAAACAATTAGTATTTTTTATAGTGAGTAGTGTCGGCTATATGCTGTGTTGCCTTCGAAATATGCTAATGTAGATGTAACGGAGCTGTTCCCAGATTTTCGCCATGGAGAGGTTCATTCTCATCTCGGTAAATATTTTTCAGATTCTTTGAGCTGGGCTTTGCCCAATATTTGGAAGAACGCGAGAAAGAAATGGAAACACCGACCGTGAGCAGTAGGACACTTGGTTTCTCGATGGAGAATGAAGATTTGGTGTACACTGTACAGCAGGTGGGAAAATGACGTGATATGGGACGCGGAGGGTATGAAGTCTATTCCGAAACCTTCCATCCTTACGATAGATCTGAACGATGAGAATATTATTCTTAGTGTTCCCAATGACATTGATCGCTCTAAACAGTTGCAGGTAAATTAAATAATATTTCGCCCCCACTTCCGAAATCCTCCACATCGGGATCCATTCAACATTTCAAACGATGTGTATGTAGAAAAGGGCATACATTTTTGTTTACAGTATATTAAAGTACACAGAAAAAACAATTTTTTATATATAATTTGTTACAGCATTAGTATTGGTTTATGAATGTTAAATTTTGTATTGTATCAAGTTTTTTTTTACATTCAACACAATATTTTGTGTTCAAACTCGAAATTTTGGGCTTTGGAAATTTTAACTAAAAAAACGTTTGAACTCAAAATATAGTTAAATAAAAAAATATCGAGTTGAAGTCAATTGTTCAACCTGGAACTCAAAATTTCTTATTTGAAGTTTGAATTTGTTCTTGAAATTGCAAATTTTGTATTTCAATAAGATATTCCAAGTTCAAGTTCGAAGTTTGATAAAAATAAAATAAAAAATTAATTGAGAAATTTTCTTTTCTTTCGTAGCTATTACCAGCGACGTGCCCTCCGAAACATGCCTTAAAGTGGGTGTGCTAACCTCATCGAGTATTCCACTTCAGTTGTGGAGCTAAGGGTGCCATGGTGACCCGTATGGGCCCGGTACGCTTGAGGAATTTCCACAGGCCGCCTTTGAAGAGGTTCTCCCACGGGTCCCTATGCAAACCGAGGCCCTCGGAGCATCATGCCGCTCGTTGAGCACATCAAAAGAAAAGGCGAAGGTAGGAAATATTCCCCGACTCGACTTTAAAATTTACATGGAACGGTCTCTATCAACGTTATGGCCATCGAAATCCATTTGTTCATATTCCAGGTCTATGACGTGTTGCAATACCTCGCGTCACTCGGCAAGGGGTGGTAGAGGCCAATACGGACGTCGGAATCAGGGTGAGTAGCCCGGGAGATTTCCTTGTTCGTTAAATTTGTTACTTTCATTTTTTTCAAGGAAGCGGAAAGCCAGAAATCCGCAATGAACGTCAAATATGCGACCGGTACGGAAATCAAGGACAATCCTAGAATGTTCATGCTGCAGAAAGCTAATTTCGATTAAGAAATCAACACTGCTGTAAGTTTACTGTCACTAATTTTAGCTGTACTAGAACCATTTTAAGATTGCCATTACGTCACGAGTGTGTCCTAATATCAAAGACGATCGTTGCGGACGTAAATTCATTATTAAACGTGCTAAAAAGAGATACAATGCTGGTATAAATGTCTTCATAGTCTCAGTCTATCACAGACAATCGTTCCAATATATTATGGGTATTAGTAGGCCAGGAAAAAGAGCTGAGAAATGACCATTTCCCGACTTTTTGTTTCTAGTCCAGGCGGTATCTGTTTCGGGTTGGGTAAAACGCATATGATTGGAGATTTTTGCTTTAACGGCTTCTAAATAACATCAGAAATGATAATATTTCTATGCAAATAAAAAAAAACGTGGGCTTAATTGTTATCGCAAAAAAAGTATAAGAAAATAGCAAAAAAATTCATTTTTTTCTTGGATTTCTCGTTGACAACTTAGCAACTATTCGTTTTAGACAAAAATGGATGAGGAAAAAAGTTTTGTAATTAAATTTTGAACAAGATAGAGCTAGTTGCAATTCGAAAAAATAATTATTGTTGTTGCAAAAATCGGAGAAATCATTTAAAAAATTGCAAAAAATGCAAGTTTATTTGTAAATTTTTTTCAGACACTTGAATAATACCTAGGATCTTCATACTTTTCCTAATTAAACTTCTTAGTGCATAGAATCCTCACACCAAATTTCATCCAATTCGGTTTGATAGTTTTTACATAACACCTAATTGCTTAAATTTTTTTTTTAAATTAAAAAGTTTTCAAAATCAAATTTCTAAAAATCTAAAGCCTTCGAATACTTGAAAGCTTCACCACAAAAAGAAGAGATCTCAAGCTTTAAAATGGTTTTTGAAAAATTCAAATCGGACGATTAGGTTGAGCCGTGGTAATTATTTAAACATTTTCGCAATTTTCACGCTTATAAACAATTGCAATAATTTAATGTTATTTACAATTTTTTTTTTTTAAATGTGGTTTGAAAGTACTCGGAAAGACGAGTATTTAAAAAAAAAACCTGATGATCCGCCCATTATTAACGCTCGAGAATTCAGATCGGAGTAGCTGTGTGTTTGCTCCCCCCACCACTGATATTTCATTGATTTCACGCGGTTTTGAATATCTTTGAGTGACATTTTAAATGGGATGCCCTTGATTGCAAATTTTGAAAATTTATATCTGGAAAGTACTCGGAATGATAAACCTATTAGTTCAAAAAACAGCCCTTATACCCTTACAGTTTTGCTGTAAATAAGGGTTAACTTTAACGGGCTATAACTCCGAAAATAATGGGCGGATCATCAGATTTTTAAAATTTTTTTTTTTTTTACAAAATTAGCCCTCGAGCATCAAAAAATGACTTATGACTTTTGAATTAAACATTTATAAACTGCGTTATTATTACCAGACCGTTTTGGCATCGCATCCTCTCATTCCTATCTTTTTAAAACCTACACCTGTCATTTAAAATTTTTCAATAGGTGCAAATTTTTTTAGTTACTTTAGAAAAACCGTTTTTTGCAACTTTGCGATTTTTTTTAACCATGTTCGCCATTTTGGATTGAGTTTAAAAAACAAGAAACTAAATTTAAAATTTAATTTCCTATATGGTCATATTTTTTTTGTCCAGGTAATAATTTCTGTAAGCATTTCTATTATAGAAGCATTAGCTTGGACTAATTAATTCCAATTCGATACGAAAGTACTTTTATAAAGGGTGTCTGCAAATTTCACCGACAACATTTGACTGCATATTCACGACGATAAATAAGTACGATCTACGAAAAAAAAGTTAAATAAAAACTTTCTTTTTTTTTTTGTTGAGTTACAGGCCTTCAAAGTTGTCAAAAATAAACCTAATTTAATTAATAACTTCATAACCCTTTTACCAATCATATTTGGCACATTTATTTGAACTGTTATGGCGTATTATTTCTTAAAACTTTAGTCAAATTTGCTTCAAAAATTATTTTGTCCAAATCAGGGTGGTCGAGCGGAAAGAACAAATAGAAATAAAGGAACAGGAGGTCAAGTGGAAGGAAGGGGAACTGAACGCCACCACAGTGAGATTGCCCGCTGAGGCAGAAATTCATCGTCGAAGGAAAGAGGTGAGTTGGAAAAGGCAAAATATTCAGCGGCGATCGTTAATATTCGCTCTGTTTCAGGACTCAGGTGGCAAAGAATGCTCGGACAGAGAGCGAGAAGATCAAGATAATATGCACGGCCGAAGCCTCGGCGTTCGGCAGCATCGGCAATGCAGACACGGAGAGACTGAGGCAGGAAGCCGCCGTCTACGAGCAGTACGGGGCCGCTGCCATTATGACCCTACTTCTGGAGGCTCTTCCAAAGGTAAGTCGAACATTTCAACGGGACTTTAGTTCGGATAACCTAAATATGTTATGTCTTTCAGATTGCCACCGAAGCGGTCGCTTCCCTTGCCAAGACAGATGAGATCGTGCTGATAGGCGGTCAGGACAATACGACTGCAGAGGTGTCTCGACTCGTGGGACAGATACCGCCAGCCGTCAATGCCTAAACATATGTTCAACTTTCTCCCTGTTCGCTAAAATGTATCCTAGATGTTAAAATTTATTGTACTTTACCCAAGTGTGTGAATAATTATTTTAATAAATGTATACACAGTTTATTTGGTCTCATTATTTGCCAGCAACCGGTTGTGGGTCTGCTCCTAATATTTAAAAAGAGATCTGTTGCACTTCATTCAAATTTAATTTTAAGTGAGGAATTTTGAGTAAAATTATACATATTAATGTAAATTTGGAAACAGGATCGATCAGGATAACGGAAGGTTGAGAAGGTATTTTGCCGATCCTGATATTTAAAGAGATAACTGGAACTATACGTACCCTTAAATCGCTAATTATATTATTGGAAAATTTTCAGACTTGTAGTGGTCTTAAAACATCTTTTAAATTAATTTTGCACGACCGCCATCTACCGGTGAGTAGTTACACTAAACTACTTTGTACTTGAAATGATAGGAAACTAACACAATTAATGAATGTATTAACTTCATACCGGAAAGATGGCGCCACCTACTATAATCTGGCCCAAAAATTGATAGGAATTAAAAACAAATACAACTAAATTTGACAATCCTTTATTAACAAAAATATTACATGCAGTTATTACTATTTATTATAGCACCTAAATGTACATTAATTATTTTAAATTAAGTAACTTGTATTCACTGACTTCCTTCAGCATTTTAGAGATTTTCTTTGTCCTGTAACATAAATAAAAACATATTAAACACCAATTTTATCGAAAAATAGAGTGACTGCCAAAATATCACCGACATTCATCAACATTCATTGACGTTTCGCTTTCATGTTTACTTCGTCGCGCTGAATGGATAAGGTTGACGAGAGCAGAAAATTTTTAAATGAAACTACCTTTGTACCCGCATAAATAGTTTTTTTAATTATAAGGTCTCCGTCAGGTGTCTTTTTATTATTTCGTGGTATAAAACAGTATAAAAAGTGTAAGTCTAAGTACATCTAACAAAGCGTTATTTGCTTCTTCTTCTTCTTCAATTAGTTCAAATGAACCCAGGGTTGCCAGATTTTCTTTTAAGCTAGTAGCCAAACCAAAATTGAAAGTTGCCGAAAATAGCCTACATCTAGTAACAAAAACCGTTATTTATAATTTTTATACATTTGAAGTTTAAAACCATTCAGGTTTGAGTTTGTTCTGAGTCTGGGGACAATCCTTTTCTAGTTGTGTGTGGACAACCCTGAGAAATAGAGTAACTGCTTGTTGTTCTCAAGTAAGGGTAAGAATACAACCATAGAACATATAATACATACAAGTACAACTATGGTCGTAACAATCTAGAAGCTGCACCATGGGAAAAATTTGAGCTCACTTTGAACTTAATACATGTAATTACATACATGCTACTACTCAACAGATGGTAGCAATAAGCTAAATCTAAAGTCCCTAGAATCTAAGCATTTTACTAAAGGCTTCCAAATCCAAACAGTTTACAGAATTCATAGCTTAAATATACGGTTAAAATAATAAAATAATAAAATAATAAAATAATAAAATAATAAAATAATAAAATAATAAAATAATAAAATAATAAAATAATAAAATAATAAAATAATAAAATAATAAAATAATAAAATAATAAAATAATAAAATAATAAAATAATAAAATAATAAAATAATAAAATAATAAAATAATAAAATAATAAAATAATAAAATAATAAAATAATAAAATAATAAAATAATAAAATAATAAAATAATAAAATAATAAAATAATAAAATAATAAAATAATAAAATAATAAAATAATAAAATAATAAAATAATAAAATAATAAAATAATAAAATAATAAAATAATAAAATAATAAAATAATAAAATAATAAAATAATAAAATAATAAAATAATAAAATAATAAAATAATAAAATAATAAAATAATAAAATAATAAAATAATAAAATAATAAAATAATAAAATAATAAAATAATAAAATAATAAAATAATAAAATAATAAAATAATAAAATAATAAAATAATAAAATAATAAAATAATAAAATAATAAAATAATAAAATAATAAAATAATAAAATAATAAAATAATAAAAAAATACTAAAATACTAGAATGCTAAAATACTAAAATACTAAACTACTAAAATACTAAAATAATAAAATAATAAAATAAAACAATAAAATAATAAAATAATAAAATAATAAAATAATATAATACTAAAGTACTAAAATACTAAAATACTAAAATACTAAAATACTAAATTACCAAAATACTAAAATACTATAACACTAAAATACTAAAATACTAAAATACCAAAATAGTAAAATACTAAAATACTAAATTACTAAAATGATAAAATGATAAAATAATAAAATAAAACAATAAAAANACTAAAATACTAATAAAATACTAAAATACTAAATTACTAAAATGATAAAATGATAAAATAATAAAATAAAACAATAAAATAATAATAAAATAATAAAATTAAATAATATAATAATAAAATTATAAAATACTAAAATACTAAAATACTAAAATATTAAAATACTACAATACTAAAATAATAAAATAATAAAATAATAAAATACTAAAATACTAAAATACTAAAATACTAAAATACTAAAATACTAAAATACTAAAATACTAAAATACTAAAATACTAAAATACTAAAATACTAAAATACTAAAATACTAAAATACTAAAATACTAAAATACTAAAATACTAAAATACTAAAATACTAAAATACTAAAATACTAAAATACTAAAATACTAAAATACTAAAATACTAAAATACTAAAATACTAAAATACTAAAATACTAAAATACTAAAATACTAAAATACTAAAATACTAAAATACTAAAATACTAAAATACTAAAATACTAAAATACTAAAATACTAAAATACTAAAATACTAAAATACTAAAATACTAAAATACTAAAATACTAAAATACTAAAATACTAAAATACTAAAATACTAAAATACTAAAATACTAAAATACTAAAATACTAAAATACTAAAATACTAAAATACTAAAATACTAAAATACTAAAATACTAAAATACTAAAATACTAAAATACTAAAATACTAAAATACTAAAATACTAAAATACTAAAATACTAAAATACTAAAATACTAAAATACTAAAATACTAAAATACTAAAATACTAAAATACTAAAATACTAAAATACTAAAATACTAAAATACTAAAATACTAAAATACTAAAATACTAAAATACTAAAATACTAAAATACTAAAATACTAAAATACTAAAATACTAAAATACTAAAATACTAAAATACTAAAATACTAAAATACTAAAATACTAAAATACTAAAATACTAAAATACTAAAATACTAAAATACTAAAATACTAAAATACTAAAATACTAAAATACTAAAATACTAAAATACTAAAATACTAAAATACTAAAATACTAAAATACTAAAATACTAAAATACTAAAATACTAAAATACTAAAATACTAAAATACTAAAATACTAAAATACTAAAATACTAAAATACTAAAATACTAAAATACTAAAATACTAAAATACTAAAATACTAAAATACTAAAATACTAAAATACTAAAATACTAAAATACTAAAATACTAAAATACTAAAATACTAAAATACTAAAATACTAAAATACTAAAATACTAAAATACTAAAATACTAAAATACTAAAATACTAAAATACTAAAATACTAAAATACTAAAATACTAAAATACTAAAATACTAAAATACTAAAATACTAAAATACTAAAATACTAAAATACTAAAATACTAAAATACTAAAATACTAAAATACTAAAATACTAAAATACTAAAATACTAAAATACTAAAATACTAAAATACTAAAATACTAAAATACTAAAATACTAAAATACTAAAATACTAAAATACTAAAATACTAAAATACTAAAATACTAAAATACTAAAATACTAAAATACTAAAATACTAAAATACTAAAATACTAAAATACTAAAATACTAAAATACTAAAATACTAAAATACTAAAATACTAAAATACTAAAATACTAAAATACTAAAATACTAAAATACTAAAATACTAAAATACTAAAATACTAAAATACTAAAATACTAAAATACTAAAATACTAAAATACTAAAATACTAAAATACTAAAATACTAAAATACTAAAATACTAAAATACTAAAATACTAAAATACTAAAATACTAAAATACTAAAATACTAAAATACTAAAATACTAAAATACTAAAATACTAAAATACTAAAATACTAAAATACTAAAATACTAAAATACTAAAATACTAAAATACTAAAATACTAAAATACTAAAATACTAAAATACTAAAATACTAAAATACTAAAATACTAAAATACTAAAATACTAAAATACTAAAATACTAAAATACTAAAATACTAAAATACTAAAATACTAAAATACTAAAATACTAAAATACTAAAATACTAAAATACTAAAATACTAAAATACTAAAATACTAAAATACTAAAATACTAAAATACTAAAATACTAAAATACTAAAATACTAAAATACTAAAATACTAAAATACTAAAATACTAAAATACTAAAATACTAAAATACTAAAATACTAAAATACTAAAATACTAAAATACTAAAATACTAAAATACTAAAATACTAAAATACTAAAATACTAAAATACTAAAATACTAAAATACTAAAATACTAAAATACTAAAATACTAAAATACTAAAATACTAAAATACTAAAATACTAAAATACTAAAATACTAAAATACTAAAATACTAAAATACTAAAATACTAAAATACTAAAATACTAAAATACTAAAATACTAAAATACTAAAATACTAAAATACTAAAATACTAAAATACTAAAATACTAAAATACTAAAATACTAAAATACTAAAATACTAAAATACTAAAATACTAAAATACTAAAATACTAAAATACTAAAATACTAAAATACTAAAATACTAAAATACTAAAATACTAAAATACTAAAATACTAAAATACTAAAATACTAAAATACTAAAATACTAAAATACTAAAATACTAAAATACTAAAATACTAAAATACTAAAATACTAAAATACTAAAATACTAAAATACTAAAATACTAAAATACTAAAATACTAAAATACTAAAATACTAAAATACTAAAATACTAAAATACTAAAATACTAAAATACTAAAATACTAAAATACTAAAATACTAAAATACTAAAATACTAAAATACTAAAATACTAAAATACTAAAATACTAAAATACTAAAATACTAAAATACTAAAATACTAAAATACTAAAATACTAAAATACTAAAATACTAAAATACTAAAATACTAAAATACTAAAATACTAAAATACTAAAATACTAAAATACTAAAATACTAAAATACTAAAATACTAAAATACTAAAATACTAAAATACTAAAATACTAAAATACTAAAATACTAAAATACTAAAATACTAAAATACTAAAATACTAAAATACTAAAATACTAAAATACTAAAATACTAAAATACTAAAATACTAAAATACTAAAATACTAAAATACTAAAATACTAAAATACTAAAATACTAAAATACTAAAATACTAAAATACTAAAATACTAAAATACTAAAATACTAAAATACTAAAATACTAAAATACTAAAATACTAAAATACTAAAATACTAAAATACTAAAATACTAAAATACTAAAATACTAAAATACTAAAATACTAAAATACTAAAATACTAAAATACTAAAATACTAAAATACTAAAATACTAAAATACTAAAATACTAAAATACTAAAATACTAAAATACTAAAATACTAAAATACTAAAATACTAAAATACTAAAATACTAAAATACTAAAATACTAAAATACTAAAATACTAAAATACTAAAATACTAAAATACTAAAATACTAAAATACTAAAATACTAAAATACTAAAATACTAAAATACTAAAATACTANCTTTTCAACTTTTCAACTTTTCAACTTTTCAACTTTTCAACTTATCAACTTTTCAACTTTTCAAGATAAATAAAGACAACCGTTAAAATATTAAAAATAAAAAAAATTATTATTATTATTCTATGATTCTACAATACAGAAATGTGTATATAAAATATTTTTTATTCCATGTACAAAAGAAAAAAAAAACATAAATCTTGAATAAAAAAAGAATTTATATAAATATACTATTCTAACATTCGATTTGTACAGATTGCCGACACTGGTAAAAACTCGAAATAGCCCAAATTGGCGACTGGCTATTTTTGCTTTTTTTCAAGTATCCGAAAGTCATCTGAGATAGCCCAATTGGCGATAAGTAGCCCAATCTGGCAACCCTGCCGCATAGTATGCGCATATCATATAACTTTTACTACAAAACTCAAAATACATACAAACCAATCTTGGAACCCCATAACTAACAGAATCCATTTGGACTCAGATCAAAGGTAGTATTCTATTATATATTTTGTGGGTAGTATTTAATTTATGACATACAGATGTTGAATTGTTAGAATAACCAACATACATATATACATCCTCATAATTACAATTTGTTTAAATGACTATACATGCAGTATTTAATGATTTGTATGTATTTTGACTTTTGTAGTAAAAGTTATATCATAGAACAAAGACAAATTTGTGTTTTGTTATCTATGGTTATATGCAGGATGCAGTAAAAGTAAGGTGAAATAATTGACATTGCTGTTGTGTGTATGGTGTATATTTATATAATTTTTGGGGATTTAATTACAGATTTTATATAATTTGTTATTTAATGGAAATGTTATATTGGATCATAATATTTGAAGACCCAATATGTTATGGTGTTCTTTTGAATGCATATCACAAACAGCATTAGTTTTATTATGTATTATGCTTTATCAAATATTTAATCGTTAAACAAGTATATTTTTCAGTTTAACTAATTTTATGTTAGAAATAATAAGGAAAATTTAAAAATCATATTACTTATATATACTTTATAAATTTAATAAATTACAAATGGAAAAAGAATTTACGAGTTGATAAAAATAGTAACAAGACAACTATAAAATTTCAGTAGTTATATTCTCAATACGGTTTAAATCTTCGAGCCTTTTTCATGAGATTAATTTTATTTTTTGCCTCTTCAAAACTTTTTCTAAGAGCCGCAATGTGTTCCTTTTTAGAATCCCGGATTTGAAAAGTATAGAAATTCTTTAACTGCTTCTTCTCTGATAACGCTTGATCCTTTTCTTTTAATTTATGTTCCACGCTCTCCTTTCTGGATATGCCAGGATTTCTTCCTTTCTTGGTAACAACCGTCCAACCCTCGTCGTTTACCAATTCTTTATCACCTTTCTTTTTCTTTTCTTCTTCCTTGTCATAATTACTTATGTACAAATTAATTTCCTTCTGTAATTCCTCCGGATCACATATGCTTGAATTATAATCCTCAATCCACTTTTCCAAACCAACTTTAAGAGGCACTTCATCAGTCGACAGTGAATTAATTGCGTCTAGTTTCATAGCTTTTAATAAACTCTCCCTTTTCTCAAAGACGACATAAGATCTTTTAAATCCATCGTTAGTTACCTTTTCATTATCATCACTTTGAAAAATTACAGACCTCACTCGTCCAGCCTTAGAAAAGGATACTTTCAGACTATTTTCTGTTGCGTACGGTGGGACATTTATCACAAATAATGTTTTACCTGCGGGTTTACTATCTTCAATACTTCTTATTGAATGTTCTTTTATAAACAGGTTGTGACAACTTGTACTGCTGCTTGAAAATCGTAAGGGTAGTACTAGAAATAGTAAATTTTATTGAATTAAAGACGTACTTTGCTAAATAATGTTTACCTTTAAAACCTTGTAAACTACTTGAAGACATTTTATTCCTAATTTTTAGTTTGCTTAATTTCCTAATAGATTTTTACTTTTGTCGTTTCATTTGAGCTTTCCCAACGTTTATTTTTCAGGTTAACTTCTTCCGTCAGTCAACCTAGCTTGAATTTAATATTCTGTGGTTTGACCCATAGAAAAAAAAATAAACAAGATAGAACGAAATCTCCCTAAATAATCCACTAAACCATTAACACAGCGCCTCTGGTGATTTGGAAGCCTAACTAATGCATAATGTAGACAACCGTAGATATGTATATGTACATTTGGTTGCCTAATTTAAGTGCAGTATTTATTGTTGCCCATGGGTATTATTATTAAATATTTTTCCTTTATATTTAAAAGTTTAAATAAATATTAAAGTAAAGAAATCTACCTTGTTTAAATTGTCCATACTTTAATATATATATTTAAACTTTTAAATATAAAGCAAAAGCATAAACATACCAGAACCCCATTTGTTTAAAGGAATAAAAAAATATTTTATGAAATACAAAACAATTTATTATATAAACTAGAAATGGTTTATTACAACGGAAAGGACATATTTAATATTAAGACTTACTTATCTAAATTATTC
>NW_019416895.1:45172-46645 GCF_000390285.2 Anoplophora glabripennis | reverse complement strand
GTCAAATTTTGAAAGCATTTTTCTTTTGACCATTTTTCGATAGTTTGGATTTTACGTTGTCAATCCATTTTCCGTTTGGAGAGTATGGAAGCTTTCTTCTCGTAATACAAAGCTTGCTTATACAGAATTCTGGAGACAGGAGACAGTTGTGAACTCTTATGTACACCAACATTTTTCAACAAACCATGTTCTGAAAAAACGGCAAATAAAAACTGATATTACATTAACTCATTAATATTACATACTGCGTGCTACAGGATCATTTAACCTTATTTGAGAATTTTCAGATGTCTGACGGTACTGAATTGCACCCAATTCATTATTTTCATCGCCTAAAATAGAAATACAGCTAAATGTGATACTAAATTATGCTTTTTATGAAAATTAAAATACATGAATGTTGACTACTTAAACTCTGTATTCATGAAAATATACTTACCAAAATGTATAAAGGTAGAACTGGTTGATGGACCAGGATTATTTGGTGTTTAATCAGGTTTAATTTTGCTGTGGTTTAACTTTATAACTTTTTATTTGGCAGACAATAAACAAACGTATTAACATATGACAAACGTCAAAAGTACATAAACAACAAATCAAAACAAAATGATACCTGCATTACCTGCGTTTGAAATAACAAAAACTTAATAGCTCCATCTTACGATATGGAGGCCGAAGTTACAGTGGAATGTTAGGTATGCAAATGGTTGTATATCAGATTTCATGCTATGTTAATGTTAGACGACACTAATTGTAACAAGATTTCGCAGCGTTGCCAACTTAACATATCTAGTTACTTACTCAGTTTAATATCAAAGTGGTGTCGCGGGGAAATTTAAAATACTTTGTAAGTAGTTCTCATTAAATAAAATAATACTAAAGTAATAAAATGAATGCATAATGACACCCAATAGTAATAAATTAAGCGTCAAATTTTGTAGCACTTTTTCTTGTTTTTTATGTAAATGTAACGTAAAATTAATTGTATATCACGAGCTTATACGTATTTTCCACAAATACTAATTTTAAAATCACAAAAAATCATCTGCTAAACTACCAACTTTTACCAAGTTATAATAGTATTATATTGTTTAGTTTATTTTGCTAAATAAGTTTATTAAAGGTAAGTGAATTGGTGCAATAAGTATTAAAGATTAAAAACGTTGACTGAAATATTGAGCGAATATTTCAATCAACACCAAAATATTTTTTTTAGGTTAGAAAGAATACACAAGGTATATTTTTTTTACCGTGGCAATATTCCTTAATGATTATCTTAATATATACCTAAAAATGTTAATGTACTTAGGTAAAACAACAATTGTGCGGTATCAGGAATTAAAAGGTCGATGAAGAAAAAATTAGAGGGCAGTGCAGATGAATAGATCAGAAGGATCAGTAGTTGCAGTTTGACAATGATTTCACAACAATCAACAATCAACCCCTGGCTGATAACACCGCTGCATTTTTTTT
>NW_019416895.1:5199-43193 GCF_000390285.2 Anoplophora glabripennis | reverse complement strand
CCTTAGCAAAGCGCATCCCAGGCTGCATAGCCGCACTACCCTACCCAACCATACCACACATAAACATGACACTACCCCCGGGGTTTACACAGACGAGCCGGCGAAGCAAGAAGAGCGCCAGAAGAAAGGGCCCTAGCCGGCGGGGCCCAGCCAGGACAAAAGGAGGTCCCACAAAGCGCCTACACCGGCCGCATTTGCGGTCGGGGTAGACGACGGATGGGGCCCACCTACGAAGGCTGTCCAGGCCTACACGAGATGAGGCAGGATAAAGAGGGATAATCCCCCTCGATCCCAAATCATTGAGGCCAATTTCTAGCCATAGAATAATGGCGCGCGGTCGATTTATATTGGCAACATTGCGAAATCTTGTTACAATTAGTGTCGTCTGTTAATGTTCCATTTTCTATGGTTTGACCTTGCTAAATGTAGCGCCCTCTTACGTGCAAACGGAGAAATTGTTCGTTTAGGAATAAAAACAAATGGCACTTCCTAGATAATTGTTATTATGACGAGATATTATCAGTCGTCAAAATTTTTTTGTTTAAAAATGAAAGAGAAATAGATTTCCCACTTACGAATTATCATTTACCAACAAATTATTTATGGCTGAAATAAATTGGTGAGTTAACCTCTGCAGGAAATATTTGATATAGGTACTAATTAATCTCTTCCTTTGTCAACGTTTCGTTTCATAGGTACAAGTTTAATGGAAAATGTTCAGATGGAATATATGCCATGGACGAGAAGAGAATACCTCTGTATTCTTTAGCTGATGTGCAGCTACGTTTCCTGTGCCCTGATGACTTAGACGAAGTGAGAGCGTTGTGCCAAGACTGGTTTCCCATTGAATATCCTTTCTACTGGTACGAAGAAATTACGTCTAGCACTAGGTAAGTACAACACCAGCCTAAAATGTTTACTGATGAATATGGCGTTATATGCATATTTAGTTTGGTTCTCAAGTAAAACTGTAGATAATACAATTGACATAAATGTTATAAGGAAAGATAAAATTAGTTAAATGAAACACTTTTATTAACTGTTTGTTAAAAGATAAAAGATATGATTTTAAGATTATTTTTTGTAGTTAAAAGTGGGTATGAGTTTATTTTTTTAGTGGTGTTCTTTCCATTTTATTAAGTGGAAGTGTCATTATGTCGAACGACTGATAAATTTATTAGATAATGTTCAGAGAAAGATAAAAAATCGTGACCACAGAAAATTTCCTTTAAATTAGTGAATCCGTATGAATACTGATTTTAAGTTTGTATTTTATATAATTCAAAAATGTTCCAGCTAATAAATAGTTTTCATCAAATTAATATACATATTATTTTATTTTTTTGAGTAATTTAATCTTACATTAGATTATGTAATGTACATATACAGGGTGTTTCTGAAAGACCTGCCGTAAATTCAAGGGGTGATAGTACGACAAAAAATAACAATTATTTGTCTTTAAATATAATTTTTACGAAAATTTCCAAACGGTGCGAAATATTTTTATGACATTTGGTATTCCGGGGTTTTTAAGGATGCTGGTCTAATTATTTTTTAGAAATTTCATAGAGGGCGCTAAGTACGCTACATGGTTCTAATTTTTTTGAAGTTAGGTTTAGCATTCGGGCTCAAATTTCTAATGTACAATTTTATTTTCTAAAAATAATGTATTCTTGTTAGAACTTCCTAATGTGGATGGTTTTCGAGAAAAAAAGGTTTTTAATTGAACTCTTACAATATTACGGTGTAGAAAATAAGTGACTTTTCTCAAAATAATTAGACCAACGTATTTGGCATCCTTAGAAACCCCGGAATATATAAAAATATTTCGCGCCGTTTGGAAATTTTTGTAAAAATTCTATTTAAAAAATTTTATTTTGTCGCTCTGTATCTCGAAAACAAGAGGAAATAGACGTATAGTTCATAAGAAAAAAAATTCTTATTTTTTGTCGTACTATCACCCCCTGAATTTACGGGTGGTTTTTCTGAAACACCCTGTATATCGATTTATTACATTCTATGATGGGTTTTTCCGAGAAATAATTAAAAATTTATGTGTAATTACCACAAACAAACATAATGTCACCTCTTATTCGGTTTCTATAAGACATTCGATTTTAGCTATTTTTTTACGTTGTAAATCATGTAGAAGTTCTTGTGTTAGTAATATTCCTCTTTCCCACTTTAGTAGATTCTATTCCCTGGCCGCCGTTTACGGCCACCAAATTATCGGACTGATTGTGGCTGAAATAAAGCCTCACGCCAATTTAAACGAGGAAGATACGGGGATACTGGCGAAGTCGTTCACCGACGCCGACGTAGCGTACATCTTATCGCTGGGGGTATTAAAGCAGTACCGCAGGAACGGGATAGCCTCGTTACTGTTGGATTCGCTCCTCAGGCACCTCACCACCCCCGAGAGGAAAAAAGTCAAGGCCGTCTTTTTACACGTGCTCACAACGAACTCCGCCGCCATTATATTTTATGAGCAAAAAAAGTGAGTAAGTATAGTATCCACTAGATAGATCAGTTACGTTTTTAATTTAGAAAGCGCGAATTTGTCTTTTCGCCATACGGTTGGTTAAAATTTTTCGAAAAGCACTTTTAATTCAATTATTTTTCTGGCAAACGTTACAACGAAATATAAGGGGTGTCCCAAATTGCATTGGAGGTGGGGGGGGGATGAAACTTGAGGAGTAAGACAAAAATATCAAAATTCGGACTCTTTGTTTTTCCGTTTTCAAGCACATACGATGTTTAGATAAACGAAAAAAATTTATTGTTATTTTTTGTGAAAATAATGTAATCAAATTGTTTTTTATTCATCCCAGAATGGTTTTGGTTCAAAGTTTTATTTCCCGTTTGTTTTTTTGAACTGTGTGTATAAAATTATATTACGTTAATAAATATTTAAGTTAGAACCACATTTAAATGCTCATAAATATGTATACCGTATATGTAATTGCTTTCCTAAGTTTGCGTTATTTTTGGTATATAGATTGTTGGTAGTCATTGGTGGGTATTAAGGCCAAAACTCAAAGAAAACACATGACTTTTTTCTATGTCGACGTTTCGTCACCTTTACTGTAACATCTTCGAAACGCACAATAAAGGTGACGAAACATCGACAAAGAAAAAATCCTGTGTTCTCTTTGAATTTTGGCCTTAATTTGCACCAACAATCTGTATATAAAAACTAAAGCTACTAGCTACCAGGTATTTGTTATTTTTATTACTTTTGCAGTTGAAATTTCGGGGAATCACGGAATACATATTTATCGTTGACTAAATACGTTTCGATTTCAGATTCAGGCTGCACAGTTTTCTGCCTTACTATTATTCCATAAAAGGGAAGTGTAAAGACGGGTTTATGTACGTTTTGTATATAAACGGGGGCCATCCACCTTGGACAATATAATATCCTTTTTTTTATGCTCTTTTAGCTTTAAATATGCCAAAGAAATAACATTCCGTCGCATATTTCAAACCTAGGATTATTTTTATGCCTTTTTCATATTTACCTTAACGGAAGCCACTTGATCGATAGCACAAAAAATTCTTAACAATCAAAATTTTCATTGTAGATACCGTATTTTAATAAAACTTCAATTTGTTCGTAACAGACTTTTTTCTGTGGTCTTTAAATGATAAAATCCCATTCTTTGATGATGACTTTTCAGAAAAATGATATAAATAAACATTATTTAACCTTTCAGATATACAGGGTACTTTTGGGTTTAGGTTTTCTAGAACTTGGCGAAATAAAGCAAATTTTTTTTAATGTCAGAAATAATGGAAAAAAAAAACGTTTGAAACTATTCGAATAAGCTGTTGTGTGCGAATGGTGAAAGTCCAACAAAAAAATTATTGTAATTATGTTTTATTTTTTTGGTTTTCTTTCGTCTTAAATCAATTTGGGATTTACAGAATACATCACAAAATGTTGGTGTTTAAAATAGCCCAATACGAGTTCATTGGTACGATGTTAGCATAAGAGGAATGTTGTCGAAATGCTGCCTTAGCATCACAAAAGCTAATTTCTGTCCAAATATGAAAGTATTTTTCTTAATAAAGCTTACCGATTACATAAAGTTTATGTGTGGTCGAGTCTTCAACGGAGCCGGACTGTTCCCCTGGGTGATTTTTAACATGAACAAAGCCATACAGTGGGTATGGAGAGACAAATCGAATCAACAGCATACCGATCAATAAATTAGACTAGTCCCTTGTTAGTAATCCGTTCTACCGTTGTCTGACGGCGAGGAATAATATTACACACTGTACATATAACTTATGCAAAATATTATTTATCTTATCCGTAGAATAATTTATATAGAACGTATTTTGTTTGATTCATGGATTGGTAGGTACCTGTATTAGTTCAATTGTACTTTTTTTTTATTAATAAATCAATTTTTGACTCATTTACATATTTTGCTTAGCGTCTAGGTGAATGTGTAAATATTTAAATTATTTTAGGGGAAATAAACCTTTGTTCGACAAAATGCTTTGAATTATAATACACCGGGGCAATTTAACGTGTTTTGAATACACGTAAGAGAACGGGTTCATTGTAACATTCATAGAAATGCCGCTATAAATAAGTTTTGCCATAAATAATTATGATTGTGATATAATTTGCAAATTTTAAAAAAAAATTCCAAGTGATTCGTCAAAGCACACAAAAGCGCAAATAATCGTATTGTAATTTATAGCATTTTGTTGTAATTTTCTTTGATTTTGTAAATTTTAATTCTGTTTTAACGTTTTACATTATATACCAAAGAAATAATTTTTAAGTTTCGTTACATGTTTAATGTTACACGAAGCAAAGCAATTAAGTTATGAGAATCTTGAAATATAGTCCTGTATTTAAATAATTGTTTTTGTTTTTATACACCGGAAAATATTACATCGACCGAGATTTGTTTGTTACTTAAAAAACTGAACTCGTACAGTTGCTTTGCAGGTCATAGGAAATGATACAAACGGTAGTTTTAAATGAAGCCAAATTAATTCATGAATGAACGAATCATTGTTTTTTTTTTGCCGGAAGCTTGGCAAAAAGAAATTATTTTTGTATCGGCACCCGATAATGGATTACAGTTTCAATCATATTTGACTTACTGTGTTGTTTAACAGCAGTAAATTTGAAACAATGAAATTTTCTGTCACTCATTGTAATATTCATGTAACTTATATTTTTTACGATCGAAACTTGTTGATTCTTGAAATAGTTTTATTAATATTTATTCTCAAATTTATATATGTAGCGGTTACTTGCAGTATTACAACTATTCATTCAGTAATTACCAAAATAAATATTTTACATTACTTCGTATATCATTTAAACTACCCTACTTTCCAAAATTACATTGCACAAAGCGTGCCTTGTGACTGGGGCGCAGCTGTATTTGTGAATTATAAAATACAAAATACATGTCATCTTAAATGTGATGCCTACTGGTGTAGGTTGCTCTGTGAAATATAACCTCAAAGTATATTGTCATACAAAAAGTGTCCTGCCACGAACTCCATCGATGGATATCTGGGAAACCGCTCGGAAGGATTTTTTTGAAATTGTGATGGTGTGATACGGACCGTGGGGCCTACCAAGCTAAAATATTTTCAAGGTCACCGTACTTTGGTTATACCGGAAGCCGATACTAACTTTTTTATTTTAAATGGAACCCCCTGTATATTATTGCAATTTTGGAAAGAGCATCCATTTTTAAGTTGAAAACATATAGTTTTCCATACTTAGGATTAACCGTTTCCGAGATTTTTTTTTTTTTTTAAGCAAAAATTGACAGGTGCAGACTGTCAGCAAAATTTAGTTTTCCCGGAAACATAGGTTTATTTTTTTATGCAAATTGGACTAATTTATCAAATTTGACATGAACATTTTCCAGTTTTTATGCAGGGTGGTCAAAAAAAATTATCGAATTGTTTCACACATTTTAGGTTGGCCGTGACAGATAAGTAACAATCAACATGACAACTGTCACAGGTTTTTAATTGTCAAATTTATTTTAATTAATGTTCAAAATGTCTTCTCAACTTCTAAGTATTTTTCACACCTTCAGATTAGTTCCTTGTGGGTCGCTGCTCTAATAGAATTTGATGGTAGATGCTCAAACCTATGTTTCCGGGAAAACTAAATTTTGCCGACAGTTTGTCAATGTCAATTTTGGCTTAAAAATCAAAATATCTTGGAAACAGTCGAGTTTGGAGTGTGCTATAAATTTTCAATTTAAAAATTGATGCTCTTTTCAAAATTGCAATAATATACAGGGGGTTCCATTTAAAATAAGAAAGTTAGTATCGACTTCCGGTATAACCCGAAGTACGATGACCTTGAAAATATTTTAGCTTGATAGGCTGTCACAATTTCAAAAAAATCCTTCGAGCGGTTTACCAGATATCCATCGATGGAGTTCCTGTGGGACACCCTGTATATAAACACCAGAAAGGAGTCTACCGTGTTCTGTATTAGGGGTATAGAAAGAAAAGTTATAAGCGGGAGAAAAAAAATTTTGTCGTTCTTGAAAATTGTAAAAAAATTAAAGTGTTCATGTAAAAGCCGTTTCGTCTCAACTTTGAAAATATATTATTGTTGTACGTAGCAGAAGAAAAGTTGCTACCTTAACATGTGATCGCACTGGCTGTATCGAGAAAAAAACATTTTTATCTGGGTAAGTGAGATGTGTTGTTGCCACGTCTTATTTTTGTGAACTGCTAAGCTACAATAGAAAATGCGGAAATTATATTTGTTCTATAAATAAAGGGAGATTTATTTACAATCGTGTTGTCCAGTCTAAATCTAAAGACGGCACCGTATCTAGTTTGGGCTGCAAAGTACGCTGATGTAGTCGTTTTTTGTAAGTTGCTTTCCTGAAGAAAAAAAATTGAATATCTCGAAAATTACAAGAGCTGAAGAGAAATTTATTTTAGTTTTGGATTTACCAGTACCGTTATAGTCTAGAGCAAATTTTTCAGATTTTTCCAAGCCCCTAAAATTTTTTGTCTGAAAAACATGGATTTTCTCAAAAAATTTTAGGACTCTGAAAATTCTAAAAATATTCAGGTAGACACTTACGACCCTCACTAATCCAAAACTGTCAGTTTTTCTCTAGCTCCACCAGTTTTCCATATTTTTTAAAATTTTTCCTTCGTTTCAAAGCTTTCGCTAGGTAGGCAACATACAATACATGTGTGTATACTTGACTGCATAATCTTAAAACTATGCATTACAGTATTATAGATTACTGATAAATCCATTAAAACTGGATTATTATTAGATTAAAACTGGCATTTAAATTTTATAAGAATTTTCAAAAAATTAAAGTGCTCATTTAAAAGCCGGTTTGTCTCAACTTTGAGAATAATTTGTTGTAGGGAGCTTTTTTTGTGCTGGTAAACTATATTAGAAAGTAAAGAAATTATATTACTGTTCTTGTTCTAACTTATGAAAAGTAGTTCAAATGTACCGTTCGACTTTACACTCGTGTACGTAAATGTACACTCAAAATGAACTGAAAGATGCATGAAACTTAAAATATTAATCATTTAACTTATTTCCAAATCCAATAATTACTTGAAAACATTTATCTATAATGATAATATAATGTACACTCAAAATGAACTGAAAGATGCATGGAACTTAAGTTATTAATCATTTAACTCATTTCCAAATCCAATAATTACTTGAAAACATTTATCTCGTATTGTGTATCAAAATAAAATTTGTAATAAAACAAGATAAACCCGTACTTAGTTTTTACAATACTGAATAGTCTGAACTAGAAAATTTTAAATTAAATTTGACTGGATGTGAATGGAAATAGAATTACCGAGATTTTGTAACTTATGAAGAGTAGTTCAAATGTACCGTTCGACTTTACACTCAAAATTAACTGAAAGATGCATGGAACTTAAGTTATTAATCATTTAACTCATTTCCAAATCCAATGATTACGTCTAGTTTGTGCTGCAAAGTACGCCGATGTAGTCGTTTTTTGTAAGTTGCTTTCCTGATGAAAAAAAATTGAATATCTCGAAAATTACAAGAGTTGAAGAGAAATTTATTTTAGTTTTGGATTTACCAGTACCGTTATAGTCTTAAGCAAATTTTTCAGATTTTTCCAAGCCCCTAAAATTTTTTGTCTGAAAAATCCATGGATTTTCTCAAAAAATTTTAGGACTCTGAAAATTCTAAAAAAATTCAGGTAGACACTTACGGCCCTCACTAAACCAAAACTGTCAGTTCTTCTCTAGCTCCACCAGTTTTCGAGATTTTTAAATATTTTTCCTTCGTTTCAAAGCTTTCGCTAGGTAGGCAACATACAATACATGTGTGTATACTTGGCTGCATAATCTTAAAACTATGCATTACAGTATTATAGATTACTGATAAATCCATTAAAACTGGATTATTATTAGATTAAAACTGGCATTTAAATTTTATAAGAATTTTCAAAAAATTAAAGTGCTCATTTAAAAGCCGGTTTGTCTCAACTTTGAGAATAATTTGTTGTAGGGAGCTTTTTTTGTGCTGGTAAACTATATTAGAAAGTAAAGAAATTATATTACTGTTCTTGTTCTAACTTATGAAAAGTAGTTCAAATGTACCGTTCGACTTTACACTCGTGTACGTAAATGTACACTCAAAATGAACTGAAAGATGCATGAAACTTAAAATATTAATCATTTAACTTATTTCCAAATCCAATAATTACTTGAAAACATTTATCTCGTATTGTGTATCAAAATAAAATTTGTAACAAAACAAGATAAACCTGTACTTAGTTTTTACAATACTGAATAGTCAAAACTGGGAAAATTTTAAATTAAATTTGATTGGATGTGAATGGAAATAGAATTACCGAGATTTTGTATCTTATGAAACGTAGTTCAAATGTACCGTTCGACTTTACACTCGTGTACGTAAATTTACACTCAAAATTAATGAAAGATGCATGTAACTTAAATTATTAATCATTTAACTTATTTCCAAATCCAATAATTACTTGAAAACATTTATCTCGTATTGTGTATCAAAATAAAATTTGTAATAAAACAAGATAAACCTGTACTTAGTTTTTACAATACTGAATAGTCAAAACTGGGAAAATTTTAAATTAAATTTGATTGGATGTGAATGGAAATAGAATTACAGAGATTTTGTAACTTACGAAAAGTAGTTCAAATGTACCGTTCGACATTACACTCGTGTACGTAAATGTACACTCAAAATTAACTGAAAGATGCATGGAACTTAAGTTATTAATCATTTAACTCATTTCCAAATCCAATAATTACATCTAGTTTGGGCTGCAAAGTACGCTGATGTAGTCGTTTTTTGTAAGTTGCTTTCCTGAAGAAAAAAAATTGAATATCTCGAAAATTACAAGAGCTGAAGAGAAATTTATTTTAGTTTTGGATTTACCAGTACCGTTATAGTCTAGAGCAAATTTTTCAGATTTTTCCAAGCCCCTAAAATTTTTTGTCTGAAAAATCCATGGATTTTCTCAAAAAATTTTAGGACTCTGATAATTCTAAAAAAATTCAGGTAGACACTTACGACCCTCACTAATCCAAAACTGTTAGTTCTTCTCTAGCTCCACCAGATTTCGAGATTTTTTAATATTTTTCCTTCGTTTCAAAATTTTCGCTGGGTAGGCAACATACAATACATGGGTGTATATTTGGCTGCATAATGTTAAAACTATGCATTACAGTATTATAGATTACTGATAAATCCATTAAAACTGGATTATTATTAGATTAAAACTGGCATTTTAATTTTATAAGAATTTTCAAAAAATTAAAGTGCTCATCGAAAAGCCGGTTTGTCTCAACTTTGAGAATAATTTGTTGTAGGGAGCTTTTTTTGTGCTGGTAAACCATATTAGAAAGTAAAGAAATTATATTACTGTTCTTGTTTTCTAATAAAGGAAGATTTATATGTACATAATTTTTAATAAATTTACCTACAATCTATAATATACAGGGTGTGCCATTTAACACTCCCGCTGCCAATATCTCCGAAATGAAGAAATTTATTTTAGTTCTGGAAATTGGGGTCATTAGGTCCCTCGGATAGCTTAGAATTGTTAGTTCAAATCTTTCTGTATAGATGGCGTGGCGATACTAAAAATTTTTTTATTCCCTGGAACGTGGAAAAGCAGTCCATCTGAAAGATCGTTTGAGTAATTTTTGTAAAATAAAGTTTTTCCCTATATTTACTTGTTTTGGAGATACGTCGACTTCAATATGTATGATATAACGGGAAAATATATTATTTTATCTAAATCACTCCGAGACACAATATTCTTTTAAAATATTGTTATAATGACTTTATTTTTATTTATCTCGAAAACAAGTAAATATAGGGAAAAACTTTATATTACAAAAATTACTCAAAATTTAACGATTTTTCAGATGGACTGCTTTTCCACGTTCCAGAGAACAAAAAATTTTTTCATCGCCACGCCATCTATACAGAAAGATTTGAATTAACAATTCTAACTACAATTTGAAGCTATTCGAGGGACCTAACAACCCCAATTTCCAGAACTAAAATAAATTTCTTCATTTCGGAGATATTGGCAGAGAGAGCGTTAAATGGCACACCCTATATATGTGTTGTATTGTATGTTGCCTACCTATCAAAGGCTTCCATGGAACTAAAATGAAAAAAAATGAAAATCTCGAAAATTGTTGGAGTTTTGGACTGGTCAGGGCCGCTATGTGTCATATCTTAAATGTAATTTCTACATCCCATATTAAATTAGTAAGCTTTATAAATATCTATAATTGAATTTATTAGTTATATACACAATTAACATTTTCCAACGAACAATAAAAAAAAAGTTACAATGCCTGGATTCAATCCGTACTTCTACGCCTACTGTGGTGACTTTCTGTAACAATACCGCTCAGGATGTTGCTGGTTTCATTTAAATTCGGGTTGGTGTCCAACCTTAAGGAACTGATTCTTTCCACGGTAGCCTGCAAATCCTGTTCCTGATCTGGAGATTCTCTTCCGCTCGTTGGACTCTGCGGTGTATTAGACGGAGTGATGGGCACCACGTTGTCAGTCCTTCCGTCTATAGGGCTGAGGGGTCTCTCCTCGTAAGTATCTAAAATACTTCTTTCCTCGTCGGTACGTAGACCCGCTATACCTAAAAGGAAGTAATAAAGCTTGTTATTTCACGCCTCTACGCACCAGACACGCAAAAAAAATTATAGACCGATAATTCTCCAAAATGCACCCCTCCTTTTGCCCACGATGTTTATTGTTGTGAACAAAATTTAAAACACACATTCAAGTAGTAGATTTTAATTTAGATTTTCTTGTTACCTTTTTTTGGGATATTTGCATGATCTCTTTTAATCCTTCGTCTTCGAGATGGATCGTTTCGTCTCAGCTGGAGCATATTTTCCAGATCCACGATATACAGAAATCCAGCAATCAGCAATTCGCAAGTTTTTTCACCGTTTTTGTAAGAATATTCAAGTTCTTTACTTGTACGTTCATCGTATTGCCACCACCCTAGAAAAACGTTGGTATAAAAAAGCCATATATTTTAAATAATAATTTCGACTTCAATTTAAAATTATAAATTTTAATGGGAAAACTTTCGATCAAGTTGAAATTTACAAATTAATATCACTAGTTTCATTTTATATTGATTACGTTCTTGGGTATTGCACCATCAATTGTGTTTCCTGAATTTTGAGATAAGAAACTGTTAACACATAAATTAATAACAATTATTCAGTACTTTCTACTAAACTCTCGATAGAACAGTACAAGTACATTTTCTGATGCTCCTATGGGTGATCATTTTTTCTATAATTATACACCACGAAAAATTAAAGGAATCCTCGAATTTTAACATTTCTGTAATTTGGATACTGTCGAAACGAAGGCAATTTCCTTGTTCTGCCATCCTTAAAAAAAAAATCTTCTAAATTATTTTTTTTTCCATTATAAGAGAATTTATGTTGTTCTTTTCCGTCCCAGAAAATACATTACAATATGCCGTATATTCCAATAAAAGCCAAAAAATAAGACACATTTAAGAAAAATTTCACAACTCACGTTGTTTTATTCATATACAAATACAATAAGATGAAAAAAAATTACTAAATCTAAATTGTAGAAATTTTCGTAACATATAATTTCCCTGCAAACGTTACGTAAAGCTAAACACTAACTTGGTTATTTACATATAATTAATATTCTTTATTTCGTGCATCAGGTTTCATAAATACTCTATTTTACATAAAAACTATCGTAATCCAGCAACGCCTTTCACAACCAAATTATCAGACTTATCTCGCTTAATACTTCTTTTTTTACAAGGACTTTTCTTAGGATACTGACAATTAGATACGAAATCAATTACATATAATTCACCACAAAGTATTAATTCGAAGCTGGATAATGAGAGATTATAGGCCTCTTCGATATCCTCGTTGGCTCGTTCATCATACTTCCACCAACCTTAAACCCGATTATTTTATTTATTTACATAAAAGTTTGAGATTCTCACCATTTCGCCCTTCGTAAAACCATTGGTATCCTCCATCGAACCCTTGTGCGTTATCAAGTGACACCGGGAGTTGTAATAAATTCGGTTGATCGATGAAATCCCTCGGTATTTCCTGCCTGCACATAGCACATTTCTTGTTTTGGTTCGCAAATCCTTTTACGCACAGAAAACAAAAAATATGCCCGCAAGGTAGTTGTGCTGGGTGCACACACGGTTGAAGACAAACAGCACATTCTGGACTGTCACCTAAAAAAAATTAACAGTTAACACCTATTTCAGTTACTCCAAGGAAGATATACTAACATTTCTCCTTGAGGTCATCATTATTACTGCTTTCACTGTTTACAGCTTCTGCCATAATTCACCTAATTATCAAGTATGCGAATTGGGAACTTTGTATGATTTTGACCACAAAACGTAATACAATTTTGACATTAACTTATGAAAATTTAAATGTTAAACTTCCATGACGTTTCAACGAAATACGAAATGGAGACAATGGAGCACACTTTATGACAATCACAATAACAGGCCGTTGGTTTTGACTTTTGATTACAAAATTCAACAAGCACAGACTTGTAAAGTCAAAATCATATGAGGAAATAACCAAACAATCCAAATTCAGGCCAAGAATAACCAATCACGTAACTTCTGACCCATAGACCATCAAAGTGAGAAACATCTGTCAATCACTGAACAAATATCCTAGATTCCGCACTTTATAGATCTGTCAAATTCGTTCAACCAATCAAAATGCAGTTAAATTGATGTTCGTCCAACTTGATTGGCGAAAAAAGACGGCAAGAACTGTGTTTCGATTGGTCCGCATTCATTCCGTACTTTAAATATACAGAGGGTCATAGATTTTCGTTATGAAATTGATACTTTTCATGTAATCTTGAAACCATGGAAACTTATTTGATTGATAAAGCAGTTACATTTGCTTCAAAAGTGGCATTAGCCTCAAATAATAATGCCTATAATAATAAATGATTACAAATGGAAACAAACTACAAATGATATCATGATCTTTGTTGCACTGAAAGGAGTATTAGAACGTAATGCAGATATTACTATTTCAAAACGATATATAAAAGTAAAATTTGAAAAGTATTTTTTTGAGGCAATATTGTTACATCCTATAGATGCGCACAACAGTCAATGTAAAATAACCGATACGACAGTTATATTTGAATTAAAGAAAAATGAAAACATTACATGGGAATCGCTCCAACCCGATATACCGAAAAAAGAAAAACTGGACTTAAAAAAGCAATTATTGGAGGAAGAATATGTACGTATACAAGAACAAGAGAAAGAGAAGATAAATAAAAAAGCAGAACTGAAACGGGTGGCAGTCCGGGAACAAATTGAATTGGATTCAAATGAAAGAGAAAAAATAGAAGAGATTAAAAACTGGGAAAAAACAAATGCATTAGGAGACATCGATCAGTGGTCAGCCGGAATTGGAGAAAATTTTAAAAAAATCAAAAAAGGCAACAAACAAAATTTAACCAACAGTAACAAACAGAAAACAATCACTCACCCATTGAAAACAATAAAATCACCGGAATTTATTCCACAACCAAGACGTACAAAGACATTAGAAATAGATTTCACTCCACGCGAATTCCCAACGCCCAGTAGGGAGTCTAAATTAGACGAAGAAAACGAGTGGTTGATGAAACAAACCCAAGCACGCAGGTCGGCTGGTTTTATAAGCGAAGACATTCGACCGGAAGAAAGGAATCCTCAGTTCCTTAAGGCCAAAGGGGATCAGTTCTTAAAAAATAAGAACTACTTGGGAGCCATAAGTGCCTACAGCTTTGGCATTAAAATAGCTTCAAAGTTTGTCGATTTACATATCGCTAGGTCTGAAGCACATCTATTAGTAGGTAAGTAACGTCATTTTGGACAATGCGTACAATATTTCGAAGTTTTAAATAGAACTAGAAATTACAGAGCTAGCTGGCAAATTGTAGTAGATGTTCTTAAATTTAAACAATTTACCTTTTGATGGCCCACTGGTGTATACAACAAATTATTAGTAGTAAATGATATTTGTTACACTTTACACTCATGAAGCAGTATTTTGTACCTACTGCAATAGGTCATACTGTGAGAAATAACCTATAAAGTATGTCATATGTGGTTAAATGAATTGTTCCATTTCTAGGCAATTTCAATAAGGCGATTCAAGATTGTAGCACTGCTTTAGACCTTTTAAAACCCGAGGTCACACTTAATCTAAAGGAAAGGGCTTTGTGTATAGGTCGCAGAGGGGAAGCACTCTGTAAACTTGGATTCACCAGACCAGGCATAGAAGAAATAAAAACTAGTTTAAAATTAATGCCGGACGATCACTTTGCAGATGTTTTAAAAACGATAGACAATTCCATTTAAGGTTTTATGTATTTACTGTATTCATTAATAACAACATACACAAATAAAACTACTAATTAAATCGGCTTTTTGGAACTCACTTTTTTTAACCCTAAAGAACTAAGCAATGCCTTGGGAGACGGGTCTCTCCCACGAAACTCTCTGAAGACTTGACTAGGATGTACGCTGCCGCCTAAAGCTAAAAACGTGTCTCTGAATCGTTTCCCCACGTCTAAAATTTGTTGTTCGTCCCCTTGCACTTCGTGGAAAGCACTATAAACGTCGGCAGCTATCATTCGAGCCCACACGTGGCTGAAGTAAGCAGCTCCCCATTCTTCCGAGACTATCTGAGTAAAAGACAGCGGATGCGAATCGATTTTGTGCAACTTGAAACATCTGTATTGCGGCCACAACCTTTTTATAATGTCCAGCCAGAAGTCTTTAGTTAAATGCAACTCTAAATCTAAAGCCGACAAGTATAGCTCACGGGACAAGTCCAATCCAGCCATGTGCTTGTGGACAGCCAATAAAGTTTGGAATTTCTGTTGTGGCAAGGTGTCCCCGCTGTTACAGTGGCAGGATATACTATCTATCACGTTTTTGTTATAAAGCCAGTGGGCCAGGACGTTCCCGCTAATTTCGACCGCGTCCCATTCCACGTTTGACAAACCGGCTAATTCGGCGTAGTCGGTTCGCGTCAACAAATGTTGCATCGCATGACCGAATTTGTAAAACAAGGACTTAACTTCCGTGAACGTGAGATACGAGTCTTTTTCTGGGGTCGGAGCATCGAAATTGAAGATCAGTGCTGCTAACGGTTTGGTGTTGGCAATGCGGCTGTGGTTTTGGATTCCAACCATCCAACCGTTGCTTTCGATTCTTATTTTCTCCTCGGATCTGGCGTACGGATCTAAGTAAAACCCGGCCACGGGTGCGCTGCTGTAATTTTCGAAGATGTCGTAAAACCTGACATCTCTATGCCAGGTCGAAACGTTGTGTCGTTGCTTGATGACAATATTGAATAATTTCTCGCACAACTGAATTAAACCTTCTAATACCTTCGGTAGGGGAAAGTACTCCTTGAAAGTTTCTTCCTCGTAATCGTACAACGATTTCAACTGTTTTCTTCTCCAGTAAGGAACGTCCCACAATTCTAGTTTGCTTGATTTGAACCCTCTCTCCGAGGCGAATTGGTGTAAGTTTTTCAACTCTTCCTCTTGAGCGGGTCTGGCGCTTTGTAGCAATCCGTGCAACGTGTCTTGGACTTTAGATACACTACCCGCCATTTTAGTTTCCATCGACATCGCAGCGTATGAATCGTAGTTTAATAATTTCGCTATATCCCGTCTTATAAATCTAATTTCTTCCAAGTTTAAACTCGTCTTTAATTCCCTGTCTCTGTAGGCAGATCCCCTACCTACTAATGCTTGCCACAGATTCCATCTGACTTGCGGGTCGGGGCAATACCTCATGACGGGCATATAGACATGAGGCGCTAGGGTTACTTTCCAGGGTCCTTTTAAGGGATTGTTCGGATCTGAACATATGGCTTTCACTAATTTATCTGGAAATTCCCTTATTATATTATTATCGGTTATGGTATGGAAAAACGCCTTTGTTGATACTTCCGTTTTCTGTTTAAATATGGTTTTTTCTTGAGCCAGTTTGTTTAAATATCCACTTAGAATAATTACACCATGAGAATCCAATTCTAAACCGTTTAACTTTCCTTCTATAAAGAATTTTCGTAATAATCTATTCTCCTCACCACTTCTTTCTCTGTCGGTTTCGAGTTCAGTTTTAACAGCATCGTAAATCTCTTTATTATTGTACTTTGTTACCCTGGCTCTTCTAGCACGATCGTGAATAGACATGTAACTTGACGTGGGCATCAAGGTGCTATTGCCCAAGTACAAAGTTTTCGATAAACCCCACGTCTTTTCTAATGATGTGCCGAGTTCTTCTAGAGGCTTGAAAACTTCATCAAAAACATTATCACATGGTTTCAGGGTCAGGTTCTTTGCTATCTGCTTTACACCTGCTTCAAAATCAAGTGTCTGTTTGGCAACTGCAGCTCTGCAATTTTCTATTGTAATGTTATTAAATTCGGGGAGGCCATCATTTCGAAAAAAGGGACTCTTTTCAGGTGACTCTTCGCCAATCTCTGGAACTCTGAAAATAATGCAATTATTCATATACTGAAAGTAATAAAAGTAAATACAAACATACAATATAATATAGCCATGTTGAAGCCTTTTCGAAGATACCCCCAAAGGTTTTCCTAATAAAATTCGTTTTCCACAAAACGACAGAGCCATTTTTATATACTTGAAATTAATTCAGGAAATGGTAAAGTACCTTCATAACTCAAGTCTTTACGTTATTTAAAAGAAAACGCAAATTATTTTTCTAAACTTAACCTAACTTATTGCCATACACTCAAAAGAATCCGAACAATCACTGATCACCACAATAAAAGAGACGGACGGCCTTTGCGGAATGTCATGTATCATAAAGTTTTCCTTTCATACATTTGAACTCCTCAGAACTACTCAATGTGTTAATAAATACAACCAGAGATCTGACAATTTATATAGAAATGTATTTAGCTTGGACATTTCCTGAGTAAGTTTAATTTTTGATAGTATCTCTCGTTTTTTCCAAATATAGTAGTTATTAACAGCATGGAGCTACTGATTTAGTACTGTAACTCTGTGCTGCTGACAAAAGGAAAGCTACTCATATTCATCGTACCCGCTTTGTGTCCTCCTAACCTCATAAATAACATAACCTTAAATTAGAAGTCGAAAGAGGATTCGCAAGAAATTTTTATAATAATAGTTTTGATATTTTTTTACATTGTTTTCTACAGAAGATATCCCTAACAAATACTGAAATAATTCAACATGGTGACAGCAATAGGATTTGAGGGAAGTGCAAATAAATTGGGTGTAGGTATAATAAAAGATGGTAAAGTGCTAGCTAACTGTAGAACAACCTACATCACACCACCAGGTGAAGGGTTTTTGCCCAAAGAAACGGCTCAACACCACAGGGAGAAAGTTATGTCGATATTAAAGCAGTCTTTAACAGAATCGGGTTTACAACCGGATGAAATAGATGTAGTTTGCTATACAAAAGGTCCCGGAATGGGTGCCCCATTAGCTACGGTTGCAGTTGTTGCGAGAACTGTAGCTCAGTTATGGAATAAACCTATTTTAGGGGTTAATCACTGTATTGGCCGTATCCTTTAATAATTATTTTTATTTAGCTTTGATGCGGAATTGATTTTCCATTTCGAAAAAAAAATTTTATAAATTGTTGACTGTCCTTAACGAAGGTAGATATTGAAATGGGAAGGCTCATCACGGGAGCAAAAAATCCCACTGTATTGTACGTCAGTGGAGGCAACACGCAGATAATAGCATACGCCCGAAAACGCTACAGAATTTTTGGCGAAACCATAGATATTGCAGTCGGCAACTGCTTAGATAGATTCGCTAGAGTACTGAAGATTTCCAATGACCCCAGTCCTGGGTATAACGTAGAGCAGCTAGCCAAGAAAGGCTCCAAATATGTACAACTTCCGTATTGCGTGAAAGGGATGGACGTAAGTTTTTCCGGTATCTTAACGTTTATGGAAGAACGAACTAATAATCTGTTAAAATCGGGATATACGCCGGAAGACTTGTGTTTCTCGTTACAAGAGATCATTTTCGCTATGCTAGTGGAGACCACGGAGAGGGCGTTGGCACACTGCAATTCCACGGAAGTGTTAATAGTCGGAGGGGTCGGGTGTAACCTTCGATTACAGGAAATGATGGGTCAGATGTGTAAGGAGAGAGGGGCAAAGTTGTTTGCCACCGACGAAAGGTTCTGTATTGATAACGGAATCATGATAGCTCACGCCGGAGCCGAGATGTTTAAGGCGGGGGTGCGGATGCAGTGGGAAGACTCCTTTATAACCCAACGGTATAGAACTGATGAAGTGGAAACTGTATGGAGGACAGATTAAAAATAATTATGTACATATTTTGTAATTTATAATTAATATAATTCATTCGAATATTTGTGCATTTTTAATACCTAAAGTTTGAAATATGGTGAAAGACATTGTTTTTCCCAGAAAATAATTGACATGCAGAACACAAAAATTAGGTCATGTAATAAAAATACCCAGTCCAGCAACTGTAAGTGCCAATTCCTTTTATTTCGCTACGTTTTTTTGCACTGGATGGAACTTCAGTCCAACAAAATGATTTCACAGACACTCGTATTATTAATCTTCCTTGGGGGCCATAAAACAGAAATTAAAACAAAAAAATCAAGGAGGCAGTTGAAATACCTGATAAAAATTTGCCTTTTACTGACTTGATTACAATTAGTAAATAGCGTTGAGTTATATACGCCTAATATTAAAAATTTGTACCTCCTTGCTAAAATTAAGAAAATACATAAGTGGGCTATATAATCTTATAGTCAGCAGTGTCAGTAATTGTCATTTGTCATTTTCAGTGCCTCCTGGATTTTTTTACTTACCCGGGAATAAATTTTAAGTCTTCTAAAAAAACTATACTGCACTTTAAATTGAAGATATTTAAGATATAAGGGTTTTTGTTACTGACGCTGACAAATATTGTGTAGCCAGATTTTTAGTAAAACAAATCCTTAACTCGTTTTATGAAAAATCGTAGCAGGCCATGGTTCGCCAACTGAATTAATGTAATTGGTGCAAAAAATACATCTAGAAGGCTATTGTTTATCAAGAACAAATTTGAATTGCGTTCTAAAACAGTTGTTTTTGGTGAACCGTCATTATTCTTAATGAAAATTTAAAATGTGGTTTATTACAATCTTAGAAGCTCCATATTTTATGGCGATAAAAATTGTTCACTAGAAATAAAGAATAACAGAAAAATTGCAATATTATTGTGCACTAAAAACAAGTTCATGCTCTCGTAGTACCTACAGATTAGTAGGTCATTTTGTCAGTAGGCATCAATTTACACCGACATTTAAGATGACACATACTTTGCAGATTATATCTCACCATCACTGTGAAAAGTATAAGCGACATGTCTTCCGAGTTTTTGTTACAGTTTAGATCCGAATTTGCAATCAATTTCGTTTGCATCAAATTGAAAATGAAGATTTTACACATTTTTATTCAATCATATGAGTTATAAATAAAATTGTAATATTCTTTAAGATACAAAATAATAAAAATTAGATAGTTACAAATGTATGTATTTGATTATACCTTACAATCACAAAGTTGTTCAACGTTAATAATAAAAATAAACCTGCTCAGTTATTGGCAACACATCCTACATTTATTTTGAACATAAATTGTATAAGCGGTACAGCCTATAAATGCTTGACGATATAAACTTACAACAAATATAATAATGTATAAGACTTAAAAATAATTTAGCGGTCGGGCTTATAAAGCTGTACACTCCTGTTGACTGTGAACGTTTGCTGCGACTTTTTAAAAATCCACGATGACGAAAATTACGGGTGTGATATTTTTGAAAGTAGGTACAACTGTATAAACCTTGAAAGTAGGATTCGCTAGAGCAGACGACATGACTGGGTAGTGCAGGTATCCACATTTATAGGACAGGTTGCGACAGAGGGCAAAAGGGACGTACTCCGTTCACCTAAGGGCTAAAAGCAGCTACCCTCGGGAGGCTGTGTTAGCTTCATGTTCTCTTTCAACGTCATTAGTCTGCGCAACTCCTGCAGTACCGTTTTAATAGTGTAATCTCTCTGCCATCTCGCTAATACAGGGACCTGCCTGTTGTCCACCTGAAAATCGATTTAACAGTCCGAGAAAAAGAACAATGACATCGGCGGAGTGCATCAATGAAGAAAAACTATGGTACATTTAAGGAATTCAAAGAAATTCTACTACTTATAAATCAACACAAAATATTTTAGGTTATTCTATGTTGCCCCATTTCGTGGACGCAAATTTTTTTGAATTTAGTTAATATGTTAAGTCATATTTCACAGCAAAATCAAGGTACCACCAAAAAAGTATAAACATGGGTAACATATTCCAAAACTATTTGTTTAAACATTATCCTGATAACAAATTTTTGTTCTAGCACGTGTTAAACACATTTGGAAAGATCTTTGGCTCCCGTCCGACTTAGTAACCGAAAGAGCAATTATTTTGTACAAGACTTTTGATACGTTAGCAATATAAATTCACAACTTACCACACCAGTGTTGCTATTGATACAGTTAATATTAATTCTAGATATGAATTTTGCTGTTGGTGCATCATCCGGATATTTCTGGCCGCATTCAATTTTTACCGAGTACATTCTATTTTCGTATGGCGTCCGAGGGGGGCCAATAATCATGCCCATCCAATGCGTGAGTGTCATGTCATCATCGTTTTCTAAACCCCAACTAATTGTCCCATCAGAGACACCCTTTTGTCCTGCTTCCAATTCTTCAAGCAAACGAAAATTTCGAGGAACCACTGGAATATTTCAAAAATTAGTAATATCCTGCACATACTCCCCAAATATTATAATAACGTACTCCGAATAAATAAAAATAATAAATCTCTTACCTACACCGGTTGACGGAGTCGCCATTATGAATCACCAATAATTATTACCTTTTTCAGATTGGTAATTATAGAAATACAATTAAAACGAATGGCTATTTTCCACCCTTAAAATACACAAAAACCCAATACTTTCAAATGCTAAGGTAAAAGTATATTTTATATTTTACGATCATGCAGCCCAATAACTTTTACTACAGCTTGACAATTCTATAAATTTTACGCTGTTAGGTTGGTGTGAAGATTACTTCACGTTGTAGTTGTACATCACCGTACCAACTGCCAAGTTATACCAATCAGATAAAAAAACTGCTACAAGAACTGAAAAGAAAACAAATTAAGTTAATATCGAGATCTGAGAGTGTTCTAGATACAAATATGAAGGCTTAAAAATAAAATTTACACTTCGTTGAGTCTTAGAGTATACACTACATGGAGTAATCATACTTATGGTGACTTTGTAGACGAGTAACAGAGAGAGAAAGAGATAGTTCGAGTGCATCCTTTCTCTCTCGCGCAGACACATGATTGGCTAACGCCAGTCCTTGCACAATGATTAGAGAGATAGAGCGAATACCCAACCTATCGTTTTTTCTCTCTACAGTGTTTAACAATGTAAAATACAGGCAATTTTGAATTAGGTTATCGAAAAGCGACCTTTTTTGATAGAACTGATATATCTCGAAGACCATTAGAGATAAATATAGTGAAGCCCTAAAATTACGTATAGAATCCAAATATGCAAAAATATATAGGGTGATTCGTTTAAAATACAGAAGAAGATGGCGACTTCCGGTATAACAATGGCATTATTTTAGTTCAAGAGAGCACGCTCGAAAAACCTGGGTACAAATTGTCAAAGTCGCTCTGGGAGGTTCAAGGAAGACTATGAAAAAATGGCGTTCGATTACTCACTTCGAGCGTATACTACAGGAGGTGTCCTCCCAACGGCTGGGCGCATTATAAGGCGAGGAGAGAGATACCTACCATGAAGGTACGTAATATTCTCTCTCTCTCTCGCCAAACGTAATATTTATTTTGCTGTATATGCTTAAATATTCGAAAACACATTTTTCGATTAATTATTATTTCCAGATGTGTTCGGCATACGATCGCTCACTGAGGTGCGGACGATTGCTTCATGTACAAATTCGTACATTAACAAATTGACGTCTTTTGGGTTTTATTAAAAAATTAATCGAGTTTCGTACAATTTATTGTAACAAATTACGTGACATCAAACACTGGACATAAACAATAAAACCTGTAAACGGTTGGCAGTACCGGATGAACTGTACCCATTTTTATTGAATTCCAAATATATACATCGTAATAAAATCATTAAGCTTAATTAAATAAATTTCCAACTATCAGTAATGACATGTCATGCTAAATACGGAACGTCCTCGCAGGCTTACTTCTTCGGTCTGAACTCGATTTTACGCGTTTTGATGTTCATCCACTTAAACCTTTTTATGTAGTAAGTCAGGGCGGTGAGTAACGACAAGATGGCTATGGATTTAAGCAGCATCTTTTTACGATCGTCGTGTTCCGGTTCCGCCGTCCACTTAAGGAAAGTGGAGACGTCTTTAGCTAACTGACTGGCGGTGGCGGGGGTGCCGTCCGAATACTCGATGACCTCGTTGAACAGCGCCTGGGCCATCGAAATGGCCCCGCCAGGGAAGTACGGGTTGTAGTACTGACCCTCGCGAAGGGCGATCCCAGCGGGAGCATCGCAATAACCGGTCAATAGCGCGAAGATGTAATCTTCACCTGAAATAAGGAAATTACTGATTAAAAAGTATCAGGCAGTGTCTTTTTTCTAAAACGTTAAGTGTGTTCTGATAGTTTTTCATACTTATCTCGAAAAGTAATACAGGGTGTTCGGAAATTAATGCAACAAAATTTGGACCCAAATTCTTAAGACGAATTTAGAGACCGGTATTTTTTTTGCCAAGCGGCCCGGTCTTTCGGAGTTACAGCCCCCTGAAATCCCTACGCTACGTTTTTTGCCGGGGGAACCACCTTAAGACACTTTTTCGTGAACCTCCTTATCTTTGTGGTCAAAAAAATTTGGTCGCATATTTGAATTCCATAAAAATTATTAGTTCGCTAGAAACTGTTTTGTCTCTTTATATTTTTTTTCGTAAAATGCAATGTTTTCGAGAAAAATGGCAAATCACGATATGAATTTGACCACATTTTGCCATTTTTCTAGAAAGCATTGTGTTTTACGAAAAAAGTGACAAAAGACGAAAAGGTTTCTAAATTCAATGGCTTTTTAGCTTTTTGTCTTAAGGATCTGTGACCAAATTTTGTTGCATTAATTTCGGGAGACCCTGTACAATTACATAAGACCGTTATAAAAAAAAGAAAATCAGATAAAATAGGCCATGATTTAAAACAAATGCATTGCTAAACAAAAACTGGTGTCAATGTTCTATATAGTTGGCTATGCAAAATATGCTTTGTTTAATAATTATCGTTACTAGGCACACCTTACCTATATCTCCCTTATTATTAAAGATACTATCAAAACTATACCAGTGTAATTCTACTAATACCTTAGTAATATGTACTACATTCATTTGCTTTAGCAAGACTTTAAAAGTATTTAATAAATAATGTGACTGTTAGCATTTCTTTAAAACACTGTTTAATTTGAGATTCTATCAACATGTATAATCTTATAAAGTTATTTATTTTAGTGTTTTGCGACGGTACGGTGTTTGTGTGTCGTCATTATTAAATTTGTGTGAAAATTTATGAAAAAAAGGATTAAAAAAAAATCAGTTTTCATGACAGAAATTGAGAAAACGAAATTATGATGTGTTAGAAGCAACAATTAACTTAACTAATTTAACTACGTCAAAGATATGGAAAAAATCTCGTCAAAAATACATCTTTTTCCACATCATTGTCGTTCCCAATTCAACGCTTAAAGTTAAACAAGAAAATAAATTTTACGAATAGGATGAAATTAACATTAAGACAAGGCATCGGGTAACCATGAGCAAATAAATTTGAAAAACATCACTTAACTGAAAAAAAATTACGGCAAAACATTAATTATTAAGCCTTCTCCATTAATACTGAATTATTTTCACAAACTCATCACCTAAATTGTCTGCTCATAGCTCCCAAACACCCTGTCTATAACCCAAACAATTACCTCCGTGACGGGCAGACGTAATGTAGCTAAGGTCCGGGGGGAAAGCGCCGTTATTGGCGGCGCGCGCCGCCTCTTCATTAGCGTACGGATTGGGGAAATAATCGGACAACTTTCCAGGCCTCTGGAAAAAGTTCCCGGATTCGTCGGGTCCATCGGTCATCATTTGTTCCTCTGCCTCAGCTTTAGCTTCCTCCTCGGTATGAGACACTCCGATCAAATTACGATATGCTATGAACCTCATCGAGTGACAAGCCGCGCAAACCTGTTTGTACACCTCGTAGCCCCTTCGAATGCTGGAAATATTGTATTGCCGTTTAATGTGTTACGTTATAATTTTTCGAGTACTGATCCGTGCAAAAAACAAGTGGAAACAACTTTTTTCATAAGATAAGCAAATTAATTTACGTACATTGATAACACATACATTAGTTGTCAAATTGACAAATCGCAACTGTCAAAAGGTCCCTTCACATTTTTCCTTTTACCCGTTTCGAAAAGTTTTTGAAAAAAAATTTTGGTATCATAAAATAGCGGTTTCAATCAACAAATTGATTATGAAGTTCATAGCATTCAAATACAAAAATGTTACTTTGATTTTTTTTATCAGTAAAGCAGCAACGTAAAAAAATATAAACACTCACCTGGCATGATCGAGGGAACTGAAAACGCCAGTGTGGCCCCATACATTTTTAGGTGGATGCAATTCCAGATCAGAAGCCTTCACCGATCTATCGAGGGCAAATAATATGGCCCCCGTACCTCCAGCTAGTACACCTAGGCTTCCTAAAAGCTGAAATAATTTTGTAATTTAGAAATCTGAGAACTTGAACACTACTTACAGCTTTTCGGCTTCGAGACCAATCTCTCGTAGAGTATGAGCTGATCTGTAAAATAAAATTATATTTGTAAAGGGTACATTAGATTTTAAGACAAAAAAAAAATGTGAAGATGACATAACACTTGTTTTAGGTTGGGTTTTGTAAAGTGTCTCAAGGCGTTGAGGTTTATTTAATGCAAACAAATATAAAAGAAAAATTAACATTACCTGGGCAATCGAAGGCGTGCTAGATGATTTTAAGAGACCAGCTCCACAAAATCGACCCACAGTTGCAGCCATGTTATCCGGAAGGTGATTAGTTACCGGGAGACTTTCGAGTGGGGGCTAACTTCTAGAGGAATACAACACTTAAGCCGATTGCATTAAATGTTTTTCAAAAACCTAGACAATATAAAGCCAAACTTGCATTCACAAGAAGTCAAAAAAATTAATTTTTGACTTTGACAGTTTACGTAATCGTAATAGAAAATTACCCATAGGGAAAAGGCGATCCGTTGTTGGTACACCTGACGATGATACGTCACTTCTTCCAGCTGTTTTGGGTACGCCATTGACGATTGTTCGAATTGTAGTAAAATTGTTTAGTCTGCTAGGAGAATCGGTTGACATCGTCCTGAAAGTATAATAAAAAGTTTTGTTTCAAGATGACAACTGGAATGCCGGAGTTAGGCTCCAAAATAAGTTTAATATCGAAGGCAGATATCCGGTATGAGGGACGTTTATTTACAGTTGATCCTCAAGAATGCACAATAGCTTTGGCATCCGGTAAGAAGATATTTTATATTATCTGCCTTGTATAAATTTATATATTTGTCATATAAGTAGGTAGTTCTATAATTAATGCCTCTATTTTTAACATTTCACATATTACAGCTTCACCATATAAAACAGTAAACATGTAAATTTATGTTGTGTACAAATAACACAAAAAAAAGTTCTCGTAAAATTGCAATCATTTGTAATATTCTAAATGATTGCAAATTCTAGACAACTAATTAACTATTTATTAGGTCATATGCCATGTATATAAAACGTATCTTTAAGAATTTGATTAAAAAAAGTTGGAAGTATAAAAAATATTATTTTTTGTTGTATATTTTACAACTTATCAGATCACTATTAACACGTATTTCGAATTGTATACAATTTTTAATCGGTTTTAATTGCAAGGCTACTGAATTCACAAAATTGTTCTTTTGATCACAATACTGATAATTTATGCATACTTGTATTAATATGTAAACAAATCGATTTACTTTGATGTAATAACAAATTTTTGAGGTGACTGAACTTGAAGTATGTTATAAATTTTTGGTTTCAGTTGCAATTTCAAAGAAATGTATTGCATGTTTATTATGAAATGTCAGTGTCGAAAAGAAAAAAATTCGGATGCTGCTGTTTTTTTTTTAAGCACGATTTCCCCTCTTTTATAGTGCGTTCCTTCGGGACAGAAGACAGAGAGACCCAATATCCCGTACCGGCCCAAAATCAAGTCTACGACTACATCTTATTCAGGGGCTCCGACATCAAGGACATAAGGGTGGTGAACAGTGTCACCCACCCGCACCCGCAGCCGCTCAACGATCCGGCCATCATGCAGCTGTCCGCCCCGCCGACCCTGGGCGGGCAGCCTTTCCAGACTCATCCCATATTGGGCCCGATGGGGCCTCAGATCGGCCAGTTCGCCAGCGCCTACGGCAATATAGGACTGTTGGGAGGTATGAACGCCGGAATGGGTCCCGGTCTTGGTATCCAGCGGGACGCCAGAGGTCTCGGCGGCGGTAAGCCAAGTGAGTTGATAATACCGGGGCCAGAACCAACATCCTCTGTCCTTTCTCCCACTGTTGAGCCACCTCGGCCTACAAACGACCATGGTAAAAAATGAGAATTTATTTAATTTGCTGGGCGCTGATTAGTGTGGCTTCGCTCGGAGTCTTTTTTTTTTGTACATGTAGAGTAGTTCTAAGTTTAACATGGCTTTAGAGTGGTAAGCGCTAATAACGTTTGGAGCTTGCGTAGTTTTGGAACCGTTGGAATCTTGGGTAAATTAAAAATTAAGTTTTTATTGCTTTTAATTTGATTCGCTGATGGTATTTGTTGGTGCTAGTTCTTTCGCCTATATCGCGTTTTCTTTTAACCCTTTGTCGTTTCATTTTGAATATATATGCCAAACGGCAATTTTCTTAAAATAAATAACGCCTAACGTGTGGGGAAAATTAACAAATTGAATAAAGACGGTAACGAAAAATGCTCAGACATGTTATTTTTTTGCTTAATTATTATATACAGGATGATTCAGAAAAAACCGTTGGTGCATGTCGGGAACCGTAAAATATGCTGTTTCAAATGCAACTTATTTTTAGGCTTTGCTTCGTTTAGCTGTCAGATGGTATTAGGTTGACAAAACATTTTTGTTTTTTTTTTTAAATGATTTTAAAACGCTTTGTCCGATTTAAACAAGACTTGGTGTATTTTTGTACAGACGTCTCGTTTTGACAGTAACGGAAATAATTTATAATCATAAAAATGTCGTCATACCTAAATAAATATGTTTATGTACTTTTTTTAGGTTTTACAGTTTCAGTTTTTATTTTAAACGTTTTTTTTTGTCAGTAAATTTTTGTATTCCGGTTTTTTGTAATTCATTATTTTATTAGTCATTGCGAAGCTTTTTTGATATAAATCTAATTTAGTCGCTGTCAAAAATCAGATTTATTTGTTGATAAAAACGAAATAATGCGTTGTAGAGTAAATAATATTTTTATTTTGTATTTTTGGAATTATTAATTACTTTTAGCTATTACTAGATATGCTGGTTAATATTTTATTAGTTTGTCTGATCGTATGAAGTTTAAGGTAGAGCTTTTTTTGTCATCGCCAAAGAAAATTGTTAGAAAAATAGAATAGAAGCTGTAAGCAACATCTCTGTAGTTTTAATACTTGAAAAATCCTTAAATCCTCAACATAATAGAGTTTGGATCAGATTTATAAGTTTTGCTTACATAAAAGTCGACGGTTCGCCTTTGATTGTTGATAATTGTCAATGATAGCAGAAATCGCAGAATTGCAAAATGTTTGTAAACAAGTTTTATAAACTCTTTGTTTGGAATTTGAAAAATTATTTGAGTCAAAGAAATTTTTCACTACCATTGAAACAAAAAAAAGACGAAAATGTTTATTTCTATACCACTTGACGAACGTTCAACGTTCAACACTGACCGTATCCTCGTCCGCCGATGCAAAAACTTATTATTTCGCTTGCACGAGTAAATTAACATAAAAAATTAGGTTTTGTGGGAATGCCTGTAGCTTTGCCTAATGTCTTATGAAGCGTATCGGCTTTTAAACCTTCTAGACGTCTCAGTTTCGTAGCGTCTGTTTTAGATTTAATCGGAGGATCGAGGAGCACGACGCCGGCCAGCTTGGGCTCCAGGAAATCTCCTACTGCCGATCAGGGAGTACAGGCGGGAGGCAGTAAACGGGATGACAAGAAGGTGGTTAAACCAATTCAGCCGCCGGGGCAACGCAACCAGCAGAGGAGGGTCTCCAGGGAAAGGAGAGATTCTAGGGATGGCGTCCAGGTGATTATTTATTTCGTTACTGTGCAGGGCGGGGCAATTGCGACGGTTTTGCGGGTTTTTCGTATTTCCCGAAAAGATGGAGAAAAAGTTGTTCGGACATCGGGTTAAATAGTAAAAATATTTTTTTTGTGCATCTGTTTAAAAAATGTTTCGGGTCTTCGGTCGGTAGTAGCGATGTAATAGCAGGTTGCTCTCTGTCAGTTTGGCCATTTGGACTTTGCCGTTTTTTGTGTAGAAGACGTGATGTAAAATTTATTTCACTAATTTATTTAAAATTAATACCTAAATCGAAATATAACAAAATTTTCAAATAATTCCAAATCTAACATGCATAATTATCGTTTAAGCAAAAATTATGAAATTTTCCAAAAATGCGTGTATTTCAAATCGCCGTTTTATTTTTTCTTTTCTCAAAACTAATAAACTAAATACCGTACAGAACCAGAACAGGTCCGGGCCGAACCGCAACCAGAACAATCAGGCGAGCTACCAGGGACAGGGGTACCAGGGTTACCAGGGCAATCAAAACAGCCAGGGCAATCAGAGGGGCGGCAATTGGAGCAACAACAGGGGACCCGCGAGGCCCAGGGGTAGGTCCCGGGGTGGCGGCGGCGGAGGCGGCTACAGGTCCAACCAGAATCAACAGAATCAGGGCAGCGGAAAGCCTAAGAACACGCTGAAGTTCGAAAACGACTATGACTTTGAGCAGGCCAACACCGAATTCGAGGAGTTGAGGAGTCAGCTGGGCAAGGTATTATTATTATTATTATTATTTAAAGAATTTCAGTGTTTTGGTTTGCGTACGTTTATTAAGGATGAGGCGGTTGCATCTGACACGATTCAAATGAACTACTTTTTAAAATACTTTACATTTTGTAGGATATTGGAGAGAACATTCAACATTTTGATGAAAATGATGTTTTATTTTTTAAAAATTGTAAAATATCCGTATTTTTCTTAATTTTATAAAAATTATTTCATGCAGAACATAAATTCACATGTCACTTACATTTATCTTTGTTTGTGCTTAACGAAAATTCTCCACGAGTAACTGCTCGAACATTTTCCAGCACTAGTCGGAGAGCCTCTATACCCCTTGATACATATACACCCTTGATACATATTTGGCTAATCAGAACTCGTAGAAAAATAACGGGGCATTGTTAGATTCGTTCCGAAGAAACCGAACCCTTTATGCCGAGTTTCACCTCGACAACGTTTGAAATGGACGCGACATTGCATGAAGTTCGTGGAATTTCGGAAATGAAGCTGTACGAACCGAAATTGCGAATTCTTCTGGCAAGAGCTTAAGAAAAAGTCACAGCAATCAGATTTTGGCGTTATTTTGTGATTTATGGAATCAATTTCGGGTTTTGAAACGTAAAAATGTCTGTGGCGACGGGATTTTTTGAATATCGGGATCCGGAGATCGAACTCGCTAGTTAACGATTTCTTTTTGGTACGTTTGAGGTCGGTCTCACGATACGAACCGGTATCCCCGGATTTCGAAATCTCGGGATCCCGCGAGATGCTACTTAACCCGCCACGACTATTTCTCTTTAACGAGATTTGATTTTGCAGGTGAAACTGGACGAGGCGGGAAGTTCGAGCACGAAGAGCGAGATCAACGGCGACGTGGACAAGAAGGACGATTCTGGCAACGAGACGGGCGCGGGCGAAACGGAACAGGAGGAGGAACACGAGGTGTATTACGACAAGAGCAAGTCGTTCTTCGATAAGATCTCCTGCGAGGCTGTGGAGCGTGCCAAGGGCAAGTCCCAACGAACTGACTGGCGTGTCGAGCGTAAGCTTAACTCTGAGACGTTTGGCGTGGCGGCTACAAGGAGGGGAAAGTGAGTGCTTTGCGATTTATTTTAAAATGCACGTTTCCGAATTAAGTTGCGGATTTTCTCGTTTCAAATTGTGGATAGTAATATGATTTTTTTAATAATAGGAAATATATACAGTACGTTCATGGATTACTGCTAGACTAGATTTTTTTTTTTTTCGTAGATCATATAAACATAATTTTTTTAAGACTGTACGCGAATTTAGATTTCGATATACAGGGTGTTTGATAAAATGTGAGACAGTCGAAGGACAAAGTGATTTTACAAGAAAATCTCATTAAAAAAAATCGTTTGTACCTAATTAAAAAATTGTAAAAATATGGGGGTTCAATTTTTTTGATAGTTTGTTATTTTTTTGTAAGTTTAAGCCTGCCTTCGACTATTTCACGAGCACATTATTTTTTTTTTGTCAGTTACCGAGGAAGAGGAGGTTTCAGAGGTATGAACTACCGCGGGGGATACCGCGGCAATTACAGGCCACCCCAGCGCCGAGACCAGCAGCAGCAGCAAGGTAATCGTTCGGACCAAAATCAGAGGCAGCAGACCACTCAAAATTCCTCGAGTAATACTTCGAATCAGGCCTCGATCCCTGCGCAAAGTAACGCAAGTAGTAGTTCAAAACCAGCATCACAATCTACACAGTCTAACGCTAAAAAGGAGAAAAATCCCGAGCCTGTAATGGCAGGTAGTTCATTTAATTTAAAAATTAACCCTTGTAGCTTGTTGGAGTACAATTTTTCTTTTTTAGAAAGCGATTTACGTTGATAATGCATGGATCGTGATTTTTATTTATACGATTTTTTTTTTAAGAACGGTACTTACAAATAAAACGCGGTGTGCGGGGAGGACCGGAAAATTATACAACGAAATGTGTTTGAGATATATGTAGACCAATGATGTGGGAAATATTTGTGTTTGTATTTTTGTTTGGTCATACACGGATTATAAACATTAGTTCGTGTAATAAAAATACCCGTAACGGCAGCCGTAAAAGTTGATTTCTATTGAACATTTAATTTTCAGTATGTCTTGTGTTAGAAGAAAAAAAAAAACTGATGGAGTAGTTCAAACGTCCCAGTTCTAGTTGCACTCTGATAGCAAATAGACCCACTGCACATCTCGTTTCCCACATATTTCTGTCTATGTCGAGACTATTTCAAATACATTTATTTTTTATTTACAAGGGAATTACGCGTTAACTATGTGATTTTATTTTATTTTTTTTTATGGGTCTAAAATAAAAAGACGGACAAAACGGTGAAAACAGCATGTAACAAATAAAGTGTTTGCCGTCTTATAAATCATCGAACACATCGAATAACACTATTTTATTTTGATTATTTTTTTTATTAAAGTTTTGTTATTTAGTTACTCATATACAGGGTGTCCAGAAACTGTGGGCACAAAATTATAATGGTTCTACTCTTAAAAATAATAATTCCTTGTTTGAAAAGTCGATAGTACCCTCAGAATAAGTTTAAGTGGTGTTTTTTTTCGTCTAAACAATTTTTTGGAATTTCTTTTATTATTGGAAAAAAACTACACCTTTAAAAAAGACCTGTCGATTGTAAAACTTGAATCGTGTAATAAAAATACCCGTAACGGCAGCTGTAAAAGTTGATTTTTGTTGAACATTTAATTTTCAGTATGTCTTGTGTTAGAAGAAAAAAAAAACTGTTGGAGTAGTTCAAACGTCCCAGTTCTAGTTGCACTCTGATATCAAATAGACCCACTGCACATCTCGTTTCCCACATATTTCTGTCTATGTCGAGACTATTTCAAATACATTTATTTTTTATTTACAAGGGAATTACGCGTTAACTATGATTTTATTTTATTTTTTTTATGGGTCTAAAATAAAAAGACGGCCAAAACGGAGAAAACAGCATGTAACAAATAAAGTGTTTGCCGTCTTATAAATCATCGAACACATGGAATAACACTATTTTATTTTGATTATTTTTTTTTTATTAAAGTTTCGTTATTTAGTTACTCATATACAGGGTGTCCAGAAACTGTGGGCAAAAAATTATAATGGTTCTACTCTTAAATAATGAATTCCTTGTTTGAAAACTCGATAGTACCCTCAGAATAAGTTTAAGTGGTGTTTTTTTTTCGTCAAACAATTTTTTGGGATTTCTTTTATTATTGGAAAAAAAGTACACTTTTAAAAAAGACCTGTCGATTATAAAACTTGAGTCGTGTAATAAAAATACCCGGTACGGCAGCTGTAAGAGTGGATTCCTTTTATGTCTTTTACCGGTATGAACTCTAGTCCAACGGAATCGTTTCACAAACACTATATTCCTTGCCAATCATTAAAATAATTCAAACAGCGAAGCCCGAATGGGACGGTTTCAAATTACTTTAGACGTAGCGGCCCGTATCGACGCCTAAAAGTATTAAACGGAAAGCGAACTGTGCCGTTTCATTTACTCGGCACAATGATAAATTAATCGTGGTCGTGTTAAAAAAAAAAAAATCATCTGACGGAGTAGTTCAAACGTCCCAGCAGGGTTAGCAGGCAAGGATAGCAGTTTCTGGACCTCCTGTAGGGGCGGATAGGTAGAATGATTAGTTTCGCCTTTATCTCATGTATTTTTCTGTCGAAACGCTAACTTACATTAATTTTACAGTGAAATAGAGATCTGACTAAGGAACGAAGCAGCTGACACAGGAAGATGGACATAATTTATCTGAAAACGGCTAATCTGGTTTGTGGATGTGATTGATGGATGGATTGAATGAACTGTGATGGAGTTTCGCAACTTTGTACAACACTAAAATTCATTAATTTGTGGTAATTATTTCGTTAAAAGAAAAACGGTGTTTAATTTATTTCCTGGTGTCAGTATTATTGTAGGTGTAATGTAAGGAATACCCTAAGTGATACATATTTTATTTTATATATATAATTATATCGAAAGAGGCAGGATTTATTGTGTATATTTTTACTGCCGCTAGGAGTTCAGATTCCTTTTTTTTTTTTATATACAGTAGCTTTACGGTCAGTTAGAACATCGTTTTGATTTATTATGCGAAGGCATTTTTATTTGTGAGGGAAATGAATTATTCCGTTCTAACTGAACACTTTTGCCAATTGGTTGTAATTTATTACTGATTAATTACTTACTGTTAATTCAATAGACTTTGTAATATTAAGAATTTTGAAATAAATCGGTCTTGAAAATGAGCGCAGATTTTTATTTTTCCCACGGCGAAAATGAACGTTTACCTTCGTTGAAATTTGCAACGTACAAAAATAGCCGCGATAGTAAGATCTTGCAATTTTTGCATTAATTCCAATCGTAAGGAGGCCACGTGAATGAAAGTGCAGAAATAGTGAGGTCTCGTCTATCGTGGCTTTTTTTACGTGCTGTTTTAAAATGTCAGAATTACGTAAGAAAATACATTGAAAATTTTTAGTAAGAATTTAAAAATTGAACCGTTAAGTTAAAATTAATTATTGAGAAAATTTTCTTGGAAACAAATTTTTAAGGATTTTTATATCCTGAAGATACGACACTTGTACAAATAAAACATTTTTACAAGCAGAAAATTGTTGGATATCAAAAAAAAAATTAAAATGGAACGAGACGTACGAGAACAGCATTCCTCCTTTTCTGTTCTCAATTTGGTTTTCCAGTAAGAACAAATCGTAGCTTTTTTTCGGGAAAAAAATACTATTGAAAGCTTTTTGCGGAATATTGTTCAGAAACGTGTTATAAACAAAATATCAAAAAATCAACTCGAGACTAGTTGGGAAACTTTGTTAAAACAATGGTCAAAGTTATGGAAAAGTGGTTTTTCCACTCCCGTAAAAAAACTCTTATTCATAGAGAAAAAACGTTTATACAAAAAAGGTAGGTTTTAAATAAGCCTATAAAATGAGACAAGTCCGATTAAATTCCGACAATTTGTTTATGCGCAAGAGCTCAAAAATGGTCGAAAATGGCCGTTTTCCTCAATTGCTAATAATTAATGCAATTTTCATCGCAGACACTTGTAATTCAGGATTTTTGAGGCTTTTGCACCCTTAATAAGTGGTAAAAATTTCAGCCCGAAAGCTTCATTAGTTTGGCGTTGGCGGAATTTGTTATCTAAGATGATATTTTCAATTCATTTTTCCCAAGCTCAAAGGCGTTGTAGGGTTACGATCATTAGTTGTTTTTTTACCTAAATAGTTGTATTGACATATGCATTTACTGAGAATTTAATTTTTCAAATTTAATTTGTTTAAAAATGACTAAAAAAATGTTAATATTTGTTAAATTGTTAAGATAGGTAATTTTATAAAATAAAAAATTAACCTCTATAGTTTAGTTAGTACTATTTTTCTTCAAATTAAAAAAAAAATCGTTTTAAGTTGATTAGAAGCTGAGATAATTTTTTTTTTATTTAATCGCAGTGACCACCTTAATTATTAATATTATGAGCCGAAATTTGGCGAGAGTATTGATTTTTTACTGAAAAAGTGCTTGTTTTCGGACAGTTTTTTGCAAATAACTCTGAAACCATGGATTTAACGAAAAAGTTGTAATGAACAAAATGAAAGGTAATAAAAAACAAATCTAATGGCATAATTTTGTTTTTCTCTAATTGCAATATAAACCGAGTTATGGATTTTGAAACATTATTATATTTTACCTAAAAACTAAATTGGAACCAGTTAACGTTAAATAACGCCAATACCATAAATATTAGGAAAAAACTATTTGCACCTTTTTTAAAGTACTTTGAAAAACCTTTAAAATGCGCTGTTTTAAAAGTCTTTAGAATCAAAATTAACGGAAATATGATCGAAACAACATGATAGTCTCATTTTTTTTAAGAAAAAATTAATAAATAAATCGGTGCCTTTGGCGACAGAATTAAAATTAAATGCAATCCATTTACAGATTAATTCATTTATGTTCTAAGAATATGTTCTGGATTTTTGGCTCACTTACAAAGCATGATTTCCAAAAATAACTTAATTTTTGAAAATGTTAATTTTTCCAATTTTTTAAAAATAATCAATTTTTACGCTGTAACTTAAAAATTAAAGAGTGAACGAAAAAAATACAAGGGTAAAAAATTTAGCTTTATCTTTGCTGAAGATTTTGCTTGTTTTTTATTATTCCTCTAAAATTAATATTAATAGAGATATCGCCATTTTAAGTTATTATATAAATGAGACAATTACCCTTTTCGAGCCCTTTAAACCCTTCAAACTTACAAATGAAGGGCTTAAAAAATATCAACTCGACAGTTCACGTAGCCCTAACATTTCCCTGCAAAATGAGCCTTTGTGCGATTAAAAATCTTAAAAAGTAAGAAAGTTATCGTCAAAAAAATAAACACTGTATAGGTGATAATTTTAGAAAAATATACGAATGCACATTTAAAATGTTTCTACTCCTTCAATAATATTTTTTGATTTTATTTTCGAAAGAAGGGGTATTTTTCAAGGGTTGAAAAGTTGGAATCGATAAAAAAGATTTTTTAATCACAAATCAATTTTAATTTGATCAAAATGCATGATTAAAACCTTCCAAGTTGAAAAAAAAAAATTATATCATTTTCATCCAAAGGGGTGGTTTTTAGAGGTTTTTCCGGGTTGAAAATTTGAGACACATGTTAGATAGCACATGAAATTACTCATACTGCATAAATAAAAAAGATTTTTTCCAATAAGGGGTGGTTTCCCCCTCAAAAACAAAAAGCACACCTAGCCCATATATGTTTTGAAGTGGGGGGTAAGATGAACCTAATTCTAAATTTTGAGAAAAATCGAAGCAGTTATAAAAAAATCGGATGTATTACTATATTTTCAGCTACAATAAGTGGGCTGAAAGTACTAAATCTATACCTAATTATTGTAAGTTCAATATCCTTTAATATGGCAACATTGCATCGTCGTGTTTACTACAGCCCAGCGGTGCGGTGTTTAAAATTTCTTATAGTTTGAGAATAATCTTGTCGAATTTTATCTGCATTTGTCTGCCGATCATAATTCACGTTATTTGAAATAGAAATAAATATAAAAAAGTCTATATGCCTGCATCGGGAATCGAACCCACTACCTCTCGCACGAAAGGCCAACGCTCAACGCTTTGCGCCATTGGAGCACCCTAGTTAACTGTTCAAGTCATGGGTTATTGAAGTGTGTATATTTTGAAATACCTAATTTGTAATTACATAATATGTTATAGTATAAAAATTATAACATTATGTAAACAAATTAAGAAAAAGAGAGCACTTTGCGTTAGAAATAATAATTTCCATATGACTATGACTGTTGTATAATATATCGATTATAAAATCCACATCTTTGTTAAAGATGGCAATAAAACACGCTTTGTTTGTTACTTGTTATATCACCATAAGGTATAAAATGCACGAATTGTATATTTTTTGTAATAAGTTACACCAAAAAAAGATGAATATATTTATTATAAGGACTTGCCTGTCATATGCTATCTAAGAATTAAGTTTTGTATGTTTCTAATTGTAAGTGCCTCCTTCCAAATTTATAATTCAAATAAATTATATAAAAACAGAATTATTATTTATTAAATTATTATATATTAGAAAATTTTGAATATTTTTGCAATTTTTCACGTACTTATACCTACAACCTACCTAGCTTTATTTCATTTTATAATAATTGCTTTTAATAATTTAATAAATATTAACATTTTTTCAAAGTACCTAAGTTTTAAACAAATTAAATTTGAAAAATGAAATTATTAGTAAATGCATATGTCAATACAACTATTTAGGTACAAAAACAACTAATGATCGAAACTCTACAACGCCTTTGAGCTTGGGAAAAATCAACTGAAAATAGCATCTTCTTAGATAACAAATTCCGTCAACGCCAAACTAATGAAGCTTTCGTGCTGAAATTTTTACCACTTATTAAGGGTGCAAAAAGCCTCAAAAAGACGACAAGAGATTTTAGTGAATATCTGCTTGCTCCATGATAACATATTATAGTCCAGTTACTCAGGGTTTTTACCTCCGAATTCTTTATAACT